>NW_006400131.1:681286-701348 GCF_000299155.1 Elephantulus edwardii
ATAGATAGATGGGTTGATCTCTGGATTCTCAATTCGATTCCATTGATCTATGTGTCTGTCATTGTACCAGTACCATGCTGTCTTGACCACTACGACAGTGTAGTAGGATTTGAAATCAGGGAGTGAGATACCTCCTACCGTTCTTCTATTCTTAAGGAGTGCTCGCTTTGGCAGCACATATACTAAAATTGGAACGATACAGAGAAGATTAAATTATATTCTTAACTCATTTCTTTATCTTTTGTATTTCCTGTATTCTGAAACTTCCTTCCAAAGGCTAATTGCATTCAGGTGAAGTGACAAAGCAGACCTCAGAAGGTGGTGTGTGTTTCTATGATCTGGGCCCACCAGATGTCAGGTAGTTTCACTGTTTGTGATGCTGAGCTGGAGCCGTTCTTAAAGATAGTGACCACCAGGTCTTCCCTTTATGGATATAAGTTCTTTTCCTTTGCAGTTGGTAGGGTTTTTGTGGGATGATACTTTGACATCCAGAGTTCAGGCCTCATGACTCTGGCTTTAATATTTAATGCTGCAAGACTAAGAAATGTTATAAGAAAGCTCCACATCTTGTTTCATGCCAGAAAGGCATGAATTGTCACTAGTTACAATAAAATACGTTACTGATTTTATTTACAGTGGATAATATTGTTTATCAAAGCTAGAGACACATACCATAAATGGTGTACAGAATTTTTAATTTTTATCATTATGTATTTACTTATACATTTATTAGGGAAAATATATGTGACACATCCTGCTCTTGGTTTCATGGTACTTTGCTGAGGATAACCTGGGATCCTGGAACTGACTGACTGTGGTGACCTCAAGTGTTCCAGCACCCAACTGCCTGACTGCTTAGTCTTGGCTACAGTCTCACAGGGGTAGATCAACAGGCTTTCTTCCGTGGTGCTACTTGTTGGGTTTGAACCATCAACTTTTAGGCTAATCATTGAGCACAAGCTCTTTGCACCACCACCTACATACAGGTCTTTTATTTAGGATAAGGCTAAAAAAATGACAGAAAAATAATAAGGAGTAATCTCACCTTGATTTAACTCTAAAAATAAAATAGATTACTTGTGTAGGACAAAGAATCACTACCAAAAAGAATTAGTTAACACTGAAAAGTTTTAGGAAGTACCATATAAACAAGAAGCAGTGCTAATGAAGGATGAAGTTCAAGCTGCACTGAAGGCATTAGTAAAAAATTAAGGCCCCAGGAATTGATGGAATGCTAGTTGACATGTTTCATATATATCTTTGGATGCTCACTAACTTTTGCCAGGAAATTTGGAGGACAGCTACCTGGCCACCTGACCATATTTGTCCCCATTCACAAGAAAAGTGAACCAATAGACTGTGGAAATTATCAAACAATAGCATTTTTACCCTGTGAAGCAAAATATTGTTGAAGCTCTTTATGGAATGGCCACAATAGTGCAGTGCAGTTCACAGAACAGAGCAGACTGGGAATTATCAGAAGTTCAAGCTCGGTTTAGAAGAGAGCACAACACCAGGAATATCATTGCTGATGTAAGATGGATCCTGGCTGAAAACAAAGAATACCCGAAAAAATGTCTAATTGTGTTTTATTGACCATACAAAAATATTTGATTGTGTTAGTCATAACAAATTATGGCTAACATTGAGAAGAATGAGAATACCCAAACACTTATTTATGCTAATATTGAATCTATACCTAGATCAATAAGCTGTTATCCAAACCAAGCAAGGGAACACTATACCATTTAAAATCAGGAAGGACGTGTATCAGAGTGGTATCCTCCCTTTATAACTATTCATTTGTATGCTGAGCAAATACTTCATAAAGCTGGACTCTATGAAGAATGTGGCATAAGGACTGGAGGAAGACTCATCAACACCCTGCATTATGTAGACGACATAGCTTGCTGAAAGCTTTACTTGCTCCAGAAGATCAAGGGCTATGGCCTTTGATATGGATTACATCTCAACATCAAGAAAACAAAGATCCTCACCACAGGACTAAGAGTAAACATTATGATAGATGGAGAAAAGATGAAACCTATCAATGATTTCATCTTGCTTGACTCAACAGTAGTCAAGAAATCAGGAGATATATTGTATTAAGCAAATCTGCTTTCCAAGACCTTTCCAAAATTCTAAAGAGCAGTGATGTCACTTTGAAGACTATGATGTGTCTGGTTGAGGCCATGGACTTCTCATTCACCTGCTATACATCAGAAAGTTGGATAGTGAATAAGGATGACAGAAGACAAATTGATGCCTTTGAGTTGTGGTGCTGAAAAAGTGTGCAGAATATCTCATGGACTACCAAAAGAACAAACAGATATGTCTTGGAAAAAGTGCAGCCAGAGGCAGAAGTGCCCTTTAGAGGCAAAGACAATGAAGCTTCTTCTTTCATACTTTGGACATGTAGCTCGGTGAGGTTTTTCCTTGGAAAGGGACATCATGCTTTGAAAGAGGGAGAGTGAGTGAAGGAGAAGAAGACCCCCAAGAGATGGGTTGACAATGCCCTACCAACTAGGTCACCAAAATTCCATACAGAGGAGGTTGTTGTTGTTGTGTACCAGCAAGTCAGAACTGACTCACAGCTGACCTTCCAGCAGGTTTTCAGAGGCAGTTAATTGCATAGAAGGAGATTATTCACCGTTCTGCCAGAGCAACTGGTGGTTTGAAACCACGTACCCTCAGGTTTACAGCACAGCTTATTGCCACTAGGAGACTATCGTTGTTATGTGCCATCGAGTTGCCTGTGACCCATAGCAACCCTATGTGTAGCAGATCTAAACCCTTCCCTGTCCTGAGCCAGTCTCACTAATTCTGACACACCAACCCCCATTCCCCCAATTACTGTGTCAATCCATCTTATGCAGGGTCTTCTGCTCCTGTCCCTCCACCCTTCTGAGTGTGGTGTCCTTCTCCTAGGACCAATTTCTCCTGGCCACTGGCCCAAAGTACGTGAGACAGAGCATCTAGGCAGAGGAAAGATGGACATGCTGAGATGGATCTTTAAACCAAAGAATGCCAAGGTTTGTCAAATGCTACTGGGTGTTGGGAGAGAGACATATACAATTTTTCTCCTCGAGTTCTCAGAAGGAATAAGCACAGTTGATACTCTTAATTTATCTTGATTTAGAGAGCTCCAGGACTTGGTGAAATTAGAATAGCATGAGCTCAGGGAAAGCAGCTGAGAGGATTTTAGAGAAAAGGTGAGGAGGCAGTTTGCAGTGAAGGGGCCTGCAGGCTATCAGGAGGCCTTTTCTCTTTGTAAGGGCTGATAATACGGAAAGGCTTTAAATAAGGCAAAAATGTGAAAGTGACCCCATATGAGCAGAACTGACCCCCCAGGGTTTCTCAAGACTGCAGCCTTTTTTCAGTATATCTCAGGCCAATTTTCCTAGTTACTGCTGGGTAGATTTGAACTTCCAACCTTTCAGCTAGTAGTAAAACACTTAATCATGTACACTGGTCTGGGTCACCATGAGTTGGAGTCAGATTGGCAGCTGCTAACAACTTAATGAAAACATGTAAAGGACTCAGCAGTATTAAATTAGTCTCTGGTAATGAAGAATAATTGAGTATCAGTAGAGAGAAGCTTATGTTAGAAAGATCACAAGAAAATTTCACATCGAATTTATAATTCTGGTCAGCCCCATGTTTCTCCTGCTCCCATCATCAGATCCAGGTTCATGCACACAAACTGGACATCCCAATACGTACACTAGACACAAAACAACATGAAAACATGGCACACAACACATGTAAGCCACATTTGGCACACAAAAAACTCACACACCACCAAACCACAACACACTCACACATCAATACACAGATGAGAGGTCTTCAGAGGTCTTTAGATGTCTGAACTGCTCCTAGCTTCACATGCCCATGATCGTTTGCATACCCACATCATTAGTGCTCCTTACATAGCCACAATAGCTTTGCAGGCCTGTGGTGTCATCATCAGTGCTCATCGCGTGGCCACAATTGCTTTGCGTGCATTGTTAGTGCTCATTATGCATCAACCATCACTCCAGAATGAAGAGTGCAGACATCCAGGCCTTCCATTATGTGTTGAGGTTCCTGACAATCTTTTCTGATCTATAGTCTGACCCCTCGGATCCAGCCTAATTCATGTCAAGATATGGGCCATTCATTGAACAATAGTAGATTTCATGGCCAATATAATTTGTGTAACATTTTCTCTTCTTAATATTTCACTTGCTACTAAAACCAGTGCTACTGTCTGAAGAGTTAAAAGATACCTTTTTAAAATGAACACAAGTTGCAGAAGTCTATCTTCTTTCAGTGTTTATGAAGATTAGATCAAGTCTTGCTCTTTGTATGGTGTTTTTTGTCTTGAAGACAAGACTATTCATTTCCAAATAGGATGAGAACACATTTTTGTTTTTCTATTTATTTTTTTCTCCCCACAAAAATTACTAGTAGCATTTTGTTTCTGGATTAGCCTTCTTTCTAGAATCTCCTTTGGATAAGGAAAGGGAAAGGATTTAGTTACTCTCTGACCATTTCTCCTTGGATCTCTGTTTTTCACTTTCTTCTTATGCTCCACTTCAAAAAATATTTTGTTGACTATCACCTTTAGGAGGTGTCTATTCTCATCTCCCCTTATTCTCATAATACCTGGGTGGTGATGGGATCCCATCACCCATAAGCCCGGAGTAATGTTATCTTCCCAATCTTCATTGTGCTGCAGTGGATCACATCACACGGCTATCCTAGCCATTGCCTTTACTATTCTCATCATTTGGCTAGGTAACACTAGACAAATGTTAGATGTCTGTACCCTACTGAGGGGATTGGATGCCATGCAAACATGGTAAATGGCACCTTTGCATAGGACCTCACCAAAGAGGAGCAAGCAGCTGGTGAATTTGAACCACATGCCTTTGGATTATGAGTGCATCTCCTTACCACTTGGTCACGTGTGTCTAGACCTGCATAAACAAGTTTGACAACAGGAAGCAATAGACTTTTTTTGATAGTCCCACTCGCTGGCATAGATTCTTAGAAATAAAAACCCATTATTTTTAGATGACTTCTGAGTTCTCCTGTTACTTAGCCTCTTATGCAACATACAGAATTTTTATTAATTTACAAAAGTTTAGTAAATGTTATTGGTTCCGAAAGTTTTCAGTTCCAAAGCAATATATGGGGAAACTGAGAAGGTTCTGCATTCTCAAAAATCAAGTATTCCAAGGGCAGGGTACTGTTGCTCCTGATATAAGTAACCCAGTCTAGCACCAAGTTTAACAGATATGTCACTTTACAGTAATATTTTGTAATTGTAACCATTGTTCAGAGCTTTGAGGAAGATAATCATTCTCAGGCTAGCTCCACTCGCGACCCTGATGATGCTATTCAGTGCCTTCAAGTCGAGTACTGCTCCTAATGACCCAATGAACAACAAGTCTGAACTCTGCCCTGTCTTGTGCCACCTCACAATACCTGACACACTCGAGCCCATTGCTGCACTACCTGTCTCAGTATACCTGGTTGAAGATCTTTCTCTTTTTTGTCATCCTTTCACCTTTCCAAACATACCGTCCTTCTCCAAAGATTAGCCTCTCCTAGCAACATGCCCAATGTTTATGAGACGAAGCTTGGTTATCCTTGTTTCCAAAAGGCAATCTGCTCACACCTTCCCCAAGATAATATCTACTCTCCTCCAACACTATAGCTCAAATATATAAATTATTCTTCTGTCATCTTTATTCATTGCTCTCAGATGCATAGCAAGTGACTGAAAAGACCATGGCCTGAATCAGGTGCACCTTAGTCCTCAAACTAACATCCTCAGTAGTCTGGAGAGCTCTTTTATTGCAGACGTTTCCCAGTGCAATAGGTCTCCTGATCTCCAGACTTCTGGTGCCAAGTACTTTGATTGTGGATCCAAGTTAAGATGACATTATTAACAGTTTCAGTTATTCTCTCTATTATGATGTTGCCTATCAGCCCAGTGTTAAGAATGTTTTTTTGACATTGAGATGCAATTCATATTGAAGGCTACAGTGTTTTATTTTCTGCAGCAAGATCAAAGACCCCTGACACCTCCACTAATTTCCTGTTTTCCCATCAGAAGGGTTAGTACCAAGCAGCAGGGGCTGTTTTCACTTTTAAAGGCACTTAGAACCCAGCAGAGTGATTGTTCATTATTGCTGTCTTTGTTGAGTGCCATCAAGTAGGCTACAATTTATATCAACCCTATTAAAACAGATATTTTTATTCACCTACCTTTTTTAAAGGAATGACAAAGCTACTTTTAATATTTGGGGTGAGCCTCATAGAAATTAACAACATGGGGAAGGGATAAGCCCCTCCCCCCCAGGAGTGGCCCAGAGTGGCTACCTGAGGGGAAGGAAAAACAAAAGGGCCTCGCTGCAGAGTCAGGGCTGAGGGAATGCCATGGGTGCTGGGACCTGTGAGCACCACAGGAGGAAAGGCCAGCATGGTGGGTCTGGCCCCAGGCACATGGCAATGAGCAGGAGGGTTGGAGATGAAGCCACGAAGCTACTTGGGTTCCCCCTTCTCATTTGCCTTTTACTGTTTCTTCTGCGTGCTCTCTGTGTCCCTCTGCTTGCAGGCAGCGGCAGAAAAGCCTTCATCTTGGCCCTTTTCTTTAACCAAGGGACAAGCTCTCGCTAGTTACCGCGGGTCATGGTGGCCACAGTGGGTCCCTTTATTGTCCTATCTTAGGCCACCATCCCCAACCCCATCCCCAGTACACTCAGACCTTTTGTTACAGTCACTGTGTTGATCTGTCTTGTTTAAAGTCCTCCTCTCTCTGACCTCCACCTTTCCTAGCACAAAGACTGGGACCTCTTGAAAAACCTGTCCACAGTATGTGAGATGAAGTTTCACCAGCCTTGTCTCTGAGGAGTAGCCTGGTTGCATTTCCTCTAAGACAGACTTGTCTGTTCTTTTACCAGTCTAGTGCTCTTCATTGCCAGATGGGTTTCTAGTACTCTTCTCCAATACCACAGTTCAAAGGTGTCAGTGCTGTTTCTGCCATTCTTATTCACTGTTCAGATTAATTATTAATTCATTAGTAATTATCCGACTTTGGAACCAATACCTATGTACAAAACTTGAGTGGCCCAATATAACAGTTTTCACTCTCTAGGGCCTACTGGAATTTTTTCATCACTTTTGTTTTTCTTTACCTGCTTATGTAGTGTATGTATACTTCCTGGTCTTCTAGATGTCCTGATTAATTAAACTATTCATTGCCCAAATTGTAAGCAGTATTGGAAATATTTTAAAAAGGGCATATGGAACGGCTTATAATCCTAGCACAGGAGTTTTATGTGTTAATTTTAACTTCATGTGTTAAATAAGCTTGATGTTCTGGAGTAATTTATAATTAGAATATTAGTTAACCATCAAATGTCCTTGTGACCATGTCTTCATGCTCAACTGTCTCTATAGTGGATCTGAGGTCTTAAAGCCAGCATTTCTCATGTATAGATAAGCTCGTGGAGGTGGTGGTATTTGTGGTGTTTTGTGAGGAACCATCCAGCTGAGTATGACTCAGAGCAACCCTATGAATAACAGCCCTGTACCCTACTCTATCCTGTGCCATCCTCATCATTTCTGCCTCACCAGAACCCTTTGTCATAGTCACAGTCACTCTATCCTCCTGAGGGCTTTCGCCTTTTCTGATCTTCTACCTTCCCAAGCATGATGTTCCCTTCTAAGGAATAGCCTCTCCAAACAGCATGCCCAAGAATATGAGCTCACATTTCACCATCCTTGCCTCTAAGGATTATATTTTTTTAAGGATTATATTTTTAAATTTATGACAATTTATTGGAATGGAGTTGAATTTTGAATCTCTGTGCTATATAGATCTGTGTTAACCAGATGCATAGATTTTACAACTAGATTTAAATAGTGTCCCAGAAACTCTGCATGCTATGAGTGGTTAAATGAATATGCATATGTGAAAGAACTAAGGGCTAGTCCCTGCCAACTTTTCTCTTGGCAATGGAGAAGTTGGCTGAGGCCCCTTCCCGTTGCGCTGTTAGTGGGAGTGGGTCAGCCTGAGACTTCTGTCAGTGACTTGCATGACTTTCCTCAACAGAAAACATCATGACCATAAGAGGGCAGGGAGCACTGTATTTGGTGCCTGAGGGTGAAGTTTCAAAATTGAATTTTATAGTCCTAGAAAATATTCACTTCAAATTTTGTTCTTCTGAAATGACCCAAAAGGACTTCATTTATTTACAGTTAAATATGTGATGGGTAAACCTCAGTGATCTGAAAGAAGAATCTGTACAGATGTGTTTTAGGAGTTGATTTTGATTGAGGTAGCAGATGTTGGCAGTGGTCCACCTGGATGCCCTCAGACACTTTGTGGTTCTGTTCACCCACCTCTGGCTCCTAAATGCTCTCAAAACTCATACTCCACCCTCCTGTAGGTTTGTGGAGGCAGCAGTGGAAGCTTAGTCTTGAGCTCTGGGAACTCCTTGCACAACCTTGTAACATCCTATAGATACTCACACAAAGCTCAAAATGGTAGCAAGATGGTCATTGCTCCCTCACCCTCCACCTTGGTTGACTGGTTGAGGATGTGAAAGCTTCTTGCCAGCTTTGAGGCTGAGAGAAATTAGGACTTGTGGTCTAATTTACATTTAGATCACCTTGCATGAATGTGTTTAAAGGGAAATGAACCTCTTCCCTCTTCTGTACCTCCCACCCTTCCTCGGAGCTTTTCCTTAATCATCCCTGCCCTGTTTACAGGTCCCTCTGGGTCCACTTCTAAGGAACTGACATTTTCTGAAGGAGCACTAAGATACTAAATGTTACTTGATGCTTTTTCAATAGCTTTTAAGACGATGTTTATCTCTTGTTTGCTAATCAGGCAGCATATGTGCAAGTGGTGACTTTTAGAAGCTACTAAAAAGTTAACTGAGGGATAGATTGTTGTGGTTAGGTGCCATCAAGTGGACCCATTGAATAGCAGATCTGAACCTTACCCTTGTCAGTGCCATCCTCATCATCTCCAGTAAACTTGAGCCCATTGTTACAGTCACTTGTCCTTCCGTCCTTTGCTTGACCTTTCCAAGCATGCCTGATCCCTCCTAACAACAGGACCAAAGTATGTGTGATGTAGTTTCATGATTCTTGCCTCTAAGGAGCATCCTGGTTGCAATTTTTTAAAGACATATTTACTTGTTCTCCTCGAAATCCATGGGATATTCGGTATTCTTCTCCAACACCATAAATCAAAGATACTGATTCTCTTTTTTCTCTTTATTCATTTTCCAACTTTCAGATGTGTAGCAAATGACTGAAAACAACAACCCTGATTTGGATCAGGTTGAGACTACATTTTCTCTCTTTAGTACTTTGGAGCGGTCCCTGACAGGGATTTTCCCATTACACTAAAATCCTTTGTTATTTGACTGCTGGTAACAAGATTGTGTATCCAAGTAAGATGAAATAATTGACAATTTCATCCTTTTATTTACCTATCATGATGTTACTTATTGGTCCAGTGGTGAGGATTTTAATTGTTTTGTTTTTTGCTTTTGGTTTTTTCATGCTGAGATGTAATCCATATTAAAGACAGCAGTCTTTAATCTTCTTCAGCAAATATTTTAAGTCCTCCTTACTTTCAGCAGTAAGGTGGTAGGTTGTTGGTGAGTTTTCCTCTGATCTTGATGTGATATTTTTCTTCATAAAGTCCACGTTTTTGAAAGATTCAGACTGACTAGATATGGAGACAGGATACAGTCTTGACACATCTTTCTTGATTTTAACACATGAAGTTTTTCCTTGTTCTGTTTAGAAAACAGCTTCTAGGTCTAGATATAGTTGTGGTTTTATTGTGGGGTATTTTTTATCCTTTAATTTCACTTAACCATTTATTTCCTTTTTTGGCCAATAGATTTGTATATTAAGTGATCGTAAGATACTATCCAAATTCAGATGAAAGAGATAAAAGTATATATTTGAACCTAAAAGGAAATACATTGATTATGGTGTTCATAACAAGATAAATGATGAATGGAGAAACAGGAGACAAATCAAAGCTTACATATAACCAAATACTTTTGTTTATGAGGTAAAAGTTCTTCAAATACCAATAAATAAACTTTAAATTATCATTCCCTTTGAAGGAAGAATTTCATTTACCAATATGTGGTAACATTCCCCCCACCCCCCGAAATTTAGTTATCTCAGCACTCTATTTGATTTGCAGTTACTTATTTTATATTAACACAAAATGTGAATCTAGGTACGATCAAGTATAATACTGCCCTTTGATAAGTAAAATGAACTCTGAAAGAGCCTCAGCCCCCTAAGATTGAAATGTGTTATGGATTAAGGGAATTTAAATTTGCAGGATGAGGACTAAAATTATTAATTTTTTTATTTCCTAAAACAGACTTTACTTTTCTTCTTCTTCTTCTTCTTTTTTTTTATACTTTTTTAGGACTAAAATTCTTTTTTTAAACTAATTTTAATGAACGTTTACAGAGACTTAGGGTTTCCATTCATTCATTGTTACACTTTTCTCCCTGCTCTCCCCTCCTCCCCCAATTCACTCATCTCATACCAGTAAGAATAGCAAAATTTAACAGAACAGCAAACATCAAATGCTGGTGAAGTTGTGGAGAAGCTGGAACCTGTATTCACTATTGGTGGGAATATAAAATGATGCAGCCACTATGGAAGGCTGTATGGTGCTTTCTCAAAAAGTTGCAAATAGAAATACCATTTAACCCAGCAATTCCACTACTGGGAATTTACCCTGAAGAAACCACAACTGCCACCCAAGGAGATATATGCACACCCATGTTTATTGCAGCTTTATTGGAAACAACCCAAGTGCCCATCAACAGATGAATGGGTAGAGAAGCTCTGGGATATTCACATAATGGAATACTATGTAGCACTGAAAAACAGTCTTGTGTGTCAGGAAGTGTGAGGATGGCATAGAGGAGAACAGGGTTCATCTCATTTGTTTATAGGGTTGCTATGAATGGTACTTGACTAAAAACTACCTAACAACAAGCACTGCAAAAAGACATTCAAACATCAAAGCCTATGAATTGCTAACATTAAAGGATGTTGTCTTATCAAAATAAAACAAAATTCATTATAAAACACCAACATTGATTTCCTAGGATGTCAGTAATTGAATTCAGACTCTCTTCTGACATTCATTTTGTTATTTTCTTTTTATATCTTTGGTGTGGGTTGTTGTTTTTTTTTTTTTTTGGTGGATTTTTTTTTTTAGTAACAGCTTTTATTAAACTAAAAATTAAGTTGTCCACAATATCAAAGACCATTAAAATATTTTTAATATTAATATACAATTTACTTTCTCACTGAAATACACAAAACTTTTAAATACATCATCACTAAACAATAAACCCTACTGACATAAATATAAAATCTTTTCTAAATATTATAATCTTTATATTAAAAAACATTTTCAACAAATTTTTCACTTGACTCTTTTTGGGATACAGTACAGAGGCAAACTGAGAGTACTTAAGACCACTATCATTGTAATTTTGGTCTTCACAACTTGTTATTGTTGCTGTGTACCATCAAGTCAAGAACCAACTCATAGCTGACCCTTCAGTGGGATTTCAGAGGCAGTAAATTGCACAGAGGAGGTTGTCCAGCCTTCTCCCACACAGCAGCAGGTGGATTCGAACCACATGCCTTTGGGAGTGTAGCACAGCTTTTTACCAATAGGCCACAAGGGTTTATTTTGTGTATTTGATCTTGTTGTTGATGAAATAGAGTATTTTCTATATCTCAGAAATCTTATGGAACTTCAAAACACCTGTGTTGCCTTTCTTAAATGAGTTGTGATGAAGAATCACTAGGACTTAATCCTATGAATGGTTTCTGAATGCTTTCACTAGGCTCAACCCAAGTAAGTGTCAAGTAAGTGCTTAGCCCATTTATATGCTAATTCTTGAACTTGATTTGATGTGTGTATAACCTTTCACATTAATGGATGATGTAGCTCAACTGACAGGATGACTTGTCATCAAAATTTATATCCTCCCCACTCATCTATCACACAACTTTAGAGAGACAAGAGGAAAGAAAAAGTTTGGAAGATTAGTCTTGAGAGAATGTTGTTTGTTGTTATGTGTCATTGAGTTGTTTGCAACTCATAGCTAACCATAACCCTATGTACAAGAGCCCTAAACTCTGCTCTATCCTGTACCAATCTCACTGTCTCTGACACACCTACTCCTGCCACACCAATCACTGACTCAATCCATCTCATCGAGGGTCTTCATCTCCTGTGCTGCCACTTCACTCTCGCAAACATCGTGTCCCTCTCCAAGGACCAGTCCTTCCTTGCAACATGCCCAAAGAATGTCAGATGAAGCTTCAGAATCCTTGACTCCAAGGAGCAGCCCAGGTTCACCCTCTCCAGAACAAACCTGTTTGTTCTCTTAGCAGTCCCTGGAATATTCAACACTCTTCTTCAGCACCACAGTTCAAAGGCATCAATTTTCTTTCTATCATCCCTATTCACTGTTCAGCTCTCCAATGCATAGCACACAATTGCAAAGACTATAACCTGGATCAGGCACACCGTAGTCTCCAGCCTGATGTCATTGCTCTTCAGTCTTTTGGAGAGGTACCAGACAGCTGACTTTCCCAGTGCAATTCATCTCCTGATTTCCTGGCTGCTCGTACCAAGAGTGTTGATTGTGGAGCCAAGCAAATGAAAACAGTTAACAATCTCAATCTCTTTACCATCCGTACCGATGCTGCCAATTGGTCCAGTGGTAAGAATCTTTGTTTTCTTGATGTTGAGATTCAATCTGTATTGAAGGCTGCACCAAGCGCACCAAGTCCTCCTCAGTTTTAGCAAGCAGGGTTGTGTCATCTACATAATGCAGGTTGTTGACGAATCTTCCACCAATCCCGATGACACATTCCTCCTCATAGAGCCCAGCCTCCCGGATGATCTGTTCTCCATACAGCTTGAAAAAGGTATGGTCAAGGAGAGAAAGGTGTTGAATTTTGTAGGCTGAAATAGGAAGGAATGGTGGTGGAGTAGGGAAAGGGGTGGGTCAAAATACATGTGACGAGGATGGGTAGCAACATTGAATCTATCGGTCATATTTTAGTTGGGTAAATGTCTTTCATCTACTCTTTTCTGTAAAATGCTTGTCTGTCCAAATTAAGACAAACTAGGAACAAGGATTGGCCATCCACTTCCAAAATAACAGGCCTTTGAAAACCCTGTGTACAATAGACTAGCACTTAGATAAGCAGACATGGCAATTAAGACTGAGATCTCAGATATGGAAACACAAAGAAGGAGGAACAGCTGTAAGCAGGCATTAGTGATTGGAACGTGGAATGTGAGAAGCATGAATGTAGGAAAATTAAACATTGTTAAAAAATGCAATGCATAAATGTTGACATACTAGGTATTGGTGAAATGAGATGGCTTGGCTTGGGGCATTTTGAATCAGATGATCATATGATCTACTATGCCAGGGATGAAAAAGTGAGAAAAAAAATCAGGTTGGTTTCATAATTAAAAAAGTCATTTCTATACCTATTATGAAATACAGTGTGGTGAGTGACAGAATAATATCCGTATGCATACAAGGAAATCCAGTGAATACCACTATCATTCAAATATATGCACGGACAACTAGAGTCAAAGAGGAGGAAATCGAAGATTTCTACCAACTTTTGCAGTCAGAGATTGATTGAAAATGCAATCAAGATACATTGATAGTAATGGGCAATTGGAACATAAAAGTTGAGAACAGAGAAGAAGGATCAGTAGCTGGAAAACATAGACTCAGTGACAGAAATGAGGCTGGACATAGAATGATAGAATTCTGCACATTCATTCATTGCAAATACCTTTTATAAGAAACTCAAATGCAGGCTGTATATATGGATTTCAACCAATGGTATGCATAGGAATAAAATCTATTACATTTGTGGAAAGAATCACTGGAGGAGCTCAATATCAACTGTGAAAACCAGGCCAGGTGCTGATTGTGGGACAGACCATCCACTACTCATGTGCTTGAGAGAATAGAGATGAGAAAAAAATGAAAATATCTCACTTAAAGGATAGTTCTGGAATAGGTTTCTTCTGCAGTGTTTGGGCTGTTACATTTTCATTTCTATTTTACAGTTTCCTAAATTATAAGAATCATTTTAACAACAAATAACACAATGTACAATATGGCACTGGAAAACAATGAAAAATTCTAATTACATACAAATGAATGTAAGGCACTTTTGCAGTTATAAAGGCTAATGCCTCAAATATAGGTATTTACCAAAACTGGAGAAACATCCTCAAAACTGTTTATAAGATCCATTAAAAAACAAGTAAGCATAAAATAATTTTTATTTTTTTTAAAAACCCAACAAGTAGTAGACATAAATCATGTGTGGCTGTGGCCAATGCTTCATGTCTGAAGAATAGAGTTAATAAGAGGAATAAAATGTTTCAAATTATAGTATCTTTTCAACCAGTGTCAGGATTCTAGAGTTGTTCTGTGTGAAAATAAATGAAGGTGGGTGACCAATATAATAGTAAGTTATTTTTTTCTCAATCACTGAATACTGATGAATTGATAACAATTATTCATCACACAAAATCAATTATATAAAACTTTGATTTTGTTTCAGGAAGTTCTGACAAACATTATAGTTAAGACTAAAAATCCCACATAAACTACTTAAAGTGTAAAATTAATAAACCTTGAGCAATTTCAGAATTATTAATGCGCAAAGATAAGTACAGTTTCTCTAAAAAAATGTGAATTTCTCTGGGATTCCTCAACATTAAAAGAAAGTTTGCAGAAAAAACACCGTATTTTCTTGTCTAGGAAAGAAAGAGGGATAGCTTAGAAACTACAAAACCAAAAAATTAAGGGTATTATAAATTATAATTTATATAATTATATAAATTATATATATATATATATAAATTATAAATTCATCATTCCCTACAATGTAAAGGTACTAACTCTTCAGTAGCTTATGGCTGGTAAGAATAGGTTATTAACAAAATCAGGGATTTGGAACGGAGAGAATAGTATCCTGCCAGGCAGGGAAAAACCTCTTTATTCACGAAACATGGCTTTAATTTTTTAAAAAAATCATTAATTCATGCTACAAATTTTTAACAACTCAGTAGTCATTTGTTTTTGTTACTTTTAAAAATACACTTTACAGATTTCATGAAAATGAAACATTTTCAATTACATCAACAAATGATAATGTTCTTAAGGAACTATGATCACTATTAAACATTATTGAGTGATTCTGGGCCAGCTCAAGTGAGCGTTAGCAGAAAGGACATTATCCTCTAAAACTGAAGTTTGTAAATGATTTTCTAAAATATGAATTTCTAAATCATTTTCTTAAAATTGAAGATTTCAATTAATTAAGATTCTTGTTTCTGAGTGTATGGATTTCATGATTTACAACTCAAATCATTGTTGCACTTCAACCACAATCATTCCAGAACTGGCAAGGGAAGAAGTGGCAGCCGGGGAAGGTGCGTTTCTCATGTGAAGAACGTAACTTCCAATTTCTCCAATCCCTCCATCAAATACAAAATCTTCTACCAAATTTCCATCTCTATCCAAGGTTTGGGATGTTACTCCAACTGGACCGCTAAGTATATCACCAATAGTGGTTTCAGTGATGAATTTCTGAAGATGCTTCACTGTTGCACTGAGAAAACAGGCCTTATACATTTCATTTCATTAACTCCTTAGAAGAAATTCTCGAATATGAGTTTACCCAAGCCACTATTGATAATTATATCTGTAACATCTCTGGCACTGAAATCAAAGGGTCTATAACCCTTTTGTTTAAAGGCAAGAATTGCATTAGGCCCTAGCCAAACATTGCCATCCATTCTTGGTGTGAAGTGAACTCCTAGGAGAGGAAACCAGCTATCTGGAACCTAGTAAATATCCCCATTTACAAGATAGGATTTTTCTGGCTCCAAGAGCAGATAATCCCCTCAAAAGGGTACATACAATTCAAGGATCAGGATTGCAGCCACTCATCTCTGAAATGCGGTCTGAATAAAGTCCTGCACATATCACAACATACTGACACCAAACCTCCTCTCCCTTTGTACTCTTAATAACAATTTATTATTTCATTCCATGCTGACTTCCTGAAGAGCTTTCTTTAGTCATTTCAGTATCTTAGAAATTTGTCAAAACTGATCCACCTTCATCTTGGAAATCCTGAGCAAATGACAAAGCAACCTGCTGATAGCCCACAATGCCAGTATATGGGTAATTAATAGCCGTTAGACCTCTACAGTATGGCTGCTTGTTTGTTATTTCTTCCTGCTGGACCATTCTCAAACCCTGGACACCATTCTGAAGGCCTCTTTCATACAGGGCCTTAAGTGTGGGAATTTGTTTTTGTTCAAAAGTGACTATAAGCTACTGCTGGCACTGTGGCCATAGAGGAAACCAAACAGCAGCCACCAACTTCCTCAAACTAACCAGTAAAACTTTTCCCCCCATGTTCATTCATTGTTGCACGTTTTCCTCCCTGTCCATCCTTATCCCCAGTTCACTTTTCTCTTTGAAAGAACAAAAAAATTATTTCATTGTTATACATTTCCTCCCCTCAAGTCCACTTTACTATGCAGCTCTTATTCTGGAATCTGGTCAGGCCAATAATATCTAATCATATATTCCTTTTAAATAGTTCTCCCACTCATCTGTTTTAATGCAATGTCCATAATTTATCCTCTTTCTTCTTAGTTTCCTTCCCAACTCCAATGTCAGTCCTGTTTTATGACAGTGGCATTATGTACTACTTGTTCTTTTGTGACTGAGATATTTCACTCAGCATAACGTCTTCCATGGTCTTGCATTTTATATAATATTTCATGAGTTCCTTGTTTTTCAATGTTGCATAATATTCCATTGTGTGAATATACCAGAGCTTTTCTATCCTTTGTTGATGGGCCAGGGGTGTTTACAATTCTTTGCTATCATGAACAAAGCAGCAATAAATATGAGTGTGCATATATCTGCTTGGGTAGCGGTTACAGTTTCTTGAGAGTATATTCCCAGTAGTGAAATTGTTGGGTCAAATGGTATTTCTATTTTCAACTTTTTGAGAAAGCACCATACTGCCTTCCAGAGTGGTTGCACCATTTTATACTCACACCAACAGTGAGTAAGGGTTCCAGTTTCTCCACAACCTCACCAGCATTTGTTGTTTGCAGCTATTGAATTTTGCTATTGTTGCTGGGGTGAGATGATCTCTCATAGTTGTTTTGATTTACATCTCTCTTAGAGCTAGGGATTTTGAACATTTCTTCATATGTTTGTTCACCGTCCGAATATCTTCTTTGGTGAAGTGTCTGTTCATATTCATATCTGTGCCCATTTTGCAATTGAGTTGTTTACCTCTATTTTGTTGTGGTGTTCGAGTATTCTATAAATTCTAGATATAAATCCCTTATCAGACATGTCATTACCAAATATTTTTTCCAAGTCGGTGGCTTTCCTTTTTACCCTATTGGAAAAGTTTTTGGATATGCATAGGAATTTGATTCTTAGAAGGTCCCATTTATCTATTTTATCCTCTCCTGGTTGTAGGTTTTTCAGGATGCTTGGAAGGCTGTTCATATTGTGGATTAGGGCTTCTAGAGTTCTTTAAAGATTTTTTTCTAATGAGGTTTATAGTCATTGGTTTTAGTCCTAGGTCTTTGATCCACTTTGAGTTGTTGTTTTTTGTGGGTTTTGGGTTTTTGTTTCATGTGTGTGTGTGTGTTTATGAAGTGAGGTGTGGGTCTTGCTTGCATTTTCTGCAGATAATTTCTCAATTTTGCCAACACCATTTGTTAAAAATGCTGTCATTTCCCCACTTAACTGATTTCATCTCCTAATAAAAAAAATCAGTTGTCCATAGGTATATGGGCTTATTTCTGGGTTCTGAATTCTATTCCACTGACCTATTTGTCTGTCATTGTACCAGTACCACACTATCTTGACCAACATGGCAGTGTAGCAGGATTTGAAATCAGGCAGTGCCTCCTACCTTATTTCTCTTCTTAAGGGGTGCTTTGCTTATTTGGGACACCTTTCCATTCCAAATGAAATTGGAGATTGCCTTTCTATCCTGTTGAATACTAGAATTGGTATTTATATTGGGATTGCATTGAACATGTCAATTGCCTTTGGTTGTATTGTCATTTTCACAATATTGAGTCTTCCTATCCAAGAGAAAGGTCTGTTCTTCCATTTCTCCAGGTCTATTTTTCTTTCTTGTAGTAATTATAATTTATAAGTTTTAAATTATAAGTTTTATAATTTTCTTTAAATAAATCCTTTGTGTCCTAGTTAGATTTACTCCCAAATATTTAATCTTGTGATAGCTATTATGATGTGTATTATTTTTCTTAGCTCTAGTTCTGTATTCTCTTTGTCATTGTAGAGAAATCCAACTGATTTTTGTATGTTGATCTTGTGTCCTGTCACTTTGGTGAATTGGTCAACTATGTCCAGTAGTTTTCCTGCTTAGTCTTTATGTTTTCTAAATATACTATCATATCATCTGCATATAGAGACAATTTTACCTCTTCTTTGCCAGTTTGGATTCCTCTTATTTCCTTCTCTTGTCTTACTGCTATCCTTAACACTTCCAGTACAGTATTGAATGGGAGAGGTGATAGTGGGCATCCTTGCCTTGTTCCTGTTCTCAAAGGGAATGCCTTTAGTCTCTCTCCATTAAGAACAATGTTGGATTTGCATATATACTTTTTACTATGCTGAGGAAATTCCCCTCTATTCCTATTTTGTTGAGTGTTTTAATCAAGAAAATGTTTTGGATTTTGTCAAGGGCCTTTTCTGCATCAATTGATATGACCATGTGGTTCTTTTTCTTTGCTTTGTTAATGTGATGAATTACACTAATTGTTTTTCTTATGTTGAACCATCCTTGCATACCTGTTAGGAATCCCACTTGGTCATGGTGAATTGTTACTTTCATGTAATATTAGATTCTATTGGCCAGGATTTTATTCAGGATATTTGCATCTAGGTTCATGAGAGATACTGGCCTATGGTTTTCTATTTTGATGATGTCTTTACCTGGCTTTGGTATCGAGAATACATTTGCTTCATAAAGTGAGTCTGGGAGAGGTCCATCTTTTTCTATTTTCTGAAATAGTTTATGTAAAATTGGTGACAGTTCTGTGAATGCTTGATAAAATTTACCTGTAAAACCATCTGGTCCAGGGTGCTTTTTTTCCCTTTTGCTTTTTTTCTGGAAGTTGTTTTATTACCTTTTCAATTTCTTCTTTTGTAATGATTCTGTTCAGTTGTTCTAATTCGGTTTCTGTCAGTTTAGGTGTTGTTGTTGTTGTTGTTATGTGCCATCGAGTTGCTGGCGACTCATAGCGACCCTATGTACAACAGCCCTAAACCCTGCTCTATCCTGTGCCAATCTCACTGCCTCTGACACATCCATCCCGATTACCCAGTCACTGAATCAATCCACCTCACAGAGGGTCTTCCCCTCCTGCGCTGTTCCTCCACTGTGCCCAGCATGATGTCCCTCTCCAAAGACCTGTCTCTCCTTGCAACATGTCCAAACTATGTCAGGCGAAGCCCCAGAATCCTTCCCTCCAAGGAGCAGCCTAGTTTAACCCTCTCTAGGATGAATCTATTTGTTTTCTTGGCAGGACATGGTACATTTAGTACTCTTCTCCAGCACCACAGCTCAAAGGCGTCAATTCTCCTTCTAACCTCCCTAGTCATTGTCCAACTCTCTGATGCTAACAAGTCATTGCAAAAACCATGGCCTGTATCAGGCGCACTTTAGTCTCCAGAAAGACACCATTGCTCTTGAGTACTTAAGAGAGGTCTCTAACCGCAGACTTTCCCATCGCAATACGTTTTTTGATTTCCTGGCTACTGGTGCCAAGAGTGTTGACTGTGGAGCGGAGCAAACTGAAGCTGTGAACAATCTCAATCTCTTCACCATCCATCCTGATGCTACCGACTGGTCCAGTGGTGAGAAT
>NW_006400131.1:702405-719351 GCF_000299155.1 Elephantulus edwardii
TTTCATTGTAGTATTTTGCTTTGTCATTCCGTGCTGCCTTTTGGAATCTTCTGTTCAGCTCTTTAGTGTCTTGGATTCTTCCTTGTGCTTTGGCTTCTCTACGTTCCAGTGCAATCTTCAGAGTTTCTTCTGACATCCATTTTGGTCTTTTCTTCCTCTTCTGTCTTTGTAATGACCGCCTGCACTCTTTCTGGAATGATACATTTAACATCCTCCCACAACTCATCTGGTCTTCGCTCATTAGTGTTCAAAGCCTCAAACCTGTTCCTGAGATGATTCTGAAATTCAGTTTAGGTAGCTTGTGAATTTCCATGTATTTTTCCATTTCCTCTAAGTTTTCTTATTTGTTTGAGTATAGTCTTTCCATAATATGCCCTTGTTAACCTTTCTGTGTTCATTGGTTCTGTTGTGACATTCCCCAGTTCATCTTTTATTTGGATTATTTGTGGCTTTTCCTTTGTTAGTTTTGTTAGATTTTATTGACCTTTTGAAGAACGAACTCTTAGTTTTGTTGATGGTCTCAATTGTTTTTATGTTTTCTATTTCATTTATGTCTGCCATAATTTTTATAATTTCAGATTTTTTAGAGGGTGTAGGGTTTTCTTGCTGTTCTTTTTCATTTTGTTGGAGATGTTGGGTTAAAAAGTCAATGGTCATTTTTTCCTGACTTTTGATATGTTTGCTTATTGCTATAAATTGACCTCTGATTACTCCTTTAGCCGTTTCCCAGAGGTTTTGGTGACTTGTGTTTGCCTTGTCATTTGTTTCAAGAATTTTTTTAATTTTATTTTTTATTTCTTCCAATACCCACTCATGTTCAAGCAAGGTGTTGTTCAGCTTCCAAATGTATTTTTTCTCCTTTATCCTCTTGTTATTTATTTCTAATATTGTAGCATTATGGTCTGATAAGATGCTTTGTATTATTTCTATGTTTTTTAATTTATTGATGCTTTCCTTGTGATATAAAATGTGATCTATTCTTGAAAATGTTCCATGCACATTGGACAAGATATACTATGCCTTTTGGGGATGCATTAGCCTATATATATATATCTATGAGATCAAGTTGGTTTATTTTGTGGTTTAATTCTTCAGCATCTTTGTTGAGTTTCTTTCTGTTAATTCTATCTTTTCTTGAGATTTGCCCATTGCCAGGCTTCACTGAGGCTCTTCTCATATACTTCTAAATTAGAAGTATATGAGAAGTGGTGTATTCAAGTCTCCAACTACTATAGTGGTGTTGTCTTTTTCCTTTTTCAGTTTTGTTAATGATATTTGTTTTATGTATTTTGCAGCTCTATCATTTGATGCATAGATATTTATTATTGTTATGTCCTCTTTTTCTATTGATCCTTTAATGATTATGTAATGACCTTCCTTGTCCTTTGTGATGGTTTTGCATTGAAATTTATTTTACCAGAGATTAGTATCCTTACTTCTGGTTTTTTTTCTGGTTGCCATTTCCTTGGTATATTTTCTTCCACCCTTTTATTTTCAGTCTTTTTTTCACTTTTCAGGTGTGCCTCTTTTAGACAACATATTGATGGATTTTGGTTCTTTATCCAATATGCTACTCTTTTTCTCTTCAGTGGTACATTTAAACCATTCACATTAAGTATGATTATTAAGAGGAAAGGTTTTATGGCTTTCAGTTTGTTGAGTTAATTTTGTTGTTGTTGGCAGTTACTTTGGTCTATCCTGCCTTCCATAGAATCTCTGTAAGAAGGACATTTCTCAGTGTTTCCTGCAATGCTGGTCTTGTTTTTACAAACTCTCTTAGGTTCGTTTTTTCTGGGTATATCTTTATCTCTCCTTCATATTTGATGGATAGTTTTGCTGGATACAATAGTTTTGATTGACAGTTGTGTTCTTTGGGTGTTCTATATGTCATTCCACTGTCTTCTTGCTCACATAGAAATCAGCACTTTATTTATCTGCTCTCCTTTATAGTTTACTCTTTGATTCTTTCTATCTGTTTTCAGAAGTCGCTCCTTATTTTTGGTTCTGGCAAACTTGACTATGATAAAAAGTTGGTGTTTTTTCTTTGGGGGTCTGTTCTATATGGTGTTCTCTCAGCTTCTTGAATATATATTCTCTCATTATTCATTATGTCTGGGAAGTTTTCTTCTAGTAATTCTTCTACAATTTTTTGGTGCCTTTACTTGCTTCTTCCTGTTCTGGGATTCCAATTAGGTGCATGTTATTTCTCTTGATGATGTCCCACATTATTCTCAGGTTTTTTCTTTTCTGTTCCTTTTTGATTCTGCTTTTTGCTCTAGCAGATTCCTGGTGATAATTGTATCTTCTGTTTCACTGTTTTGTGTTCTAGCTCTTCAACTCTATTCATGTGCTCCTTCATCTTGTTGACAGCATATGAAACATTGGACCTCGTATTTTGGATTTTGGTTTCTTGTTTTTTCCAGAGCCTCTAATGCCTCATTTGTTTTATCTGCATTTTTTTAAGCTCCTCCTGGTTTTGCTTGCAGTGTCCTGTAATTCTTCAAGTCTATCTTTCATTCATTGAAAATATTCAAACTTTGTTTTTTTTTAAATTTGTGTTAGAAAGTTTCATCCAATTTTCTGGCTTCAGGAAATCCATTGATACTGTGTCACATTTGGGGGGGTGACATCTTGCTTTGGGTTTGTGTAGGGTTTGAAGTAGCCTACATTTTACATGGCATTGCTGTGGTAGAATTTTTTATACGTGAGGCAAGTTCTTAATCTGAAGTCACTGCTCTAGAAGAGGGTGCAGCAGCTACCCTGCCTGTGCTTCTCTCTGAACTTCTGACTGAAGGGAAGATTTGTTTCAGTTCATGAGAGGAAAAAGCCTGTGAGAGCAGCCTCTTCTATCAGACAGTTGTTGCAGCTAAGTCAGTCCAAAGTACTGCAGACTAAAGGCAGTTAATTGACTGGATGTGAGGAAATACAAGACTCAGTGTGGAAACACAAGCAGGGCTGGCACATGCACAAATGCACATAAGGCAGGTGTGTGCACAGACACCCATAGGGCAGACATGTGCACAGATGTGTGCAGGGATGGCACAGACGCTCCCAGGGTGGGCATGCGTGGGGACCTGAATGGAAAACAAGGAATCCTTGGTTTTCCCTTCTAGAACTGGGTCTGCTGCCTCACTCAAGCTCCAACTGTCTCAGTTCATTCTGCGTGAGCTTGAGGAATACCACATGGCCCAAACAGCAGTGAACCCCACAAGTACCTCACTCAAATTTCAGCTGTCCTCCTTGCTCCTGGTGGGTTGCTCCCAGTGAGTCTCTCCCAGCAGGTCACTCCCAGTGGGTCACGTCTCTCCAGGTCTGGCATCGTTTGGGTCTTGCATCACCTTTTGTATTCTTAATGGGTAATATTCTTGATACCTTCCCATGGCTTATCTGGTCTTCTGTTCAGTAGTGTTCAAAGCCTCAAACCTGTTCCTGAGTTGGTTTTTAAATTCAGGGTGGGATAGTCTCAAGATGAAATTTTGATGCCTGTGGATATGATTTGACCTTCTATAGCTTTAATTTGAACTTGCATATAAATATTAGATGGTCTGTCTGTTCTACAATCAGGACCTGGCCTAGTTTTAATGCTGATATTGAACATCTCCAATGATTCCTTCCACAGATGTAATCAATCTGATTTCTGTACATACCATCAGGTGAAATCCATGTATATAACCTGCATTTATGTTTCTTATAAAATGTATTTGCAGTAAATAAATCATTAATTGTGCAGAATTCTATCATTCTTTCCCCAGCCTCATTTCTGTCACCAAGTCTATGTTTTCAGACTATTAATCCTTCTTCTTGGTTCCAAACTTTCACATTCAAGTCACCTATTGTTATTATTAATGCATCTTGGTTGCATGTTCAATTGATTTCTGACTTCAAAGTTGGTTAGAAATCATCTCTTCCATCCTCTTTGACTCTGGTTGTTGGTGCATAAATTTGAATGACAGTGGTATTAACAGGTTTTCTTTGTATGTGGGGATATTATTCTGTTGTTCACAAATTTATGTTTCAAGATGAATCTAGAAACAGTGATTTTTAACTATGAAAGTTACTCTGTTTTTTCTTACCTCTTCATTTCTGGTATAGTAGAGCATATTATCATCTTTCTCTGATTATTGCACTAGAACCCCAAGAAGCCAAAGCAAAGGGAAGAAATCAGGACATTAAGGAGCTAAATAGAAGATTTCAAAGGGCATCTCTGGAAGACAAGGTATTATCATGAAATTGCAAGGAGCTATAGTCAGAAAATCAAAAGGGAAGAACTCGCTCAGCATTTCATAGGGGCAGGAACTATAGAACACATTCAGGCTAAGAATTGTGATACTTAAGGAATGTATGGGCAGAATATTGAATGATCCAGGAAACATTAAAAGCAAATAGAAGTGTACAGTCATTATACCAAAAAAATTGACTGACACAGAATTTCAAGAAACAATATATTAGCAAGAGGTAATGGTGATGAAGGAGGAAGTTCAGGCTGCTCTGAAGAACTTAGGGGTAAAAAAAGTTCCAGGAATTGATGAAATACCAATTGACATATTTCATCAGACAGGTGCTTCCCTGATGTGCACACCAGGTTGTGCCAAGAAATCTGGAGGAAAACTACCTAGCAAGCTGACTGGAAGAGATCCATATTTATTCCTATTTTTTAAAAATTCCCTAGTAGAGTGTGGAAATTATTGAACAATATCACTAATATCCAAGGCCATGGTAGACAGTGTTTGGTGGTGCCCCTCGATTAAAACAAGCGTGGAAGCAGGAGTGACATCCACTTCCATAATTGCTTTCCTCCAGAAACCTTATGAACCTGGAGAAAGGATGAAAGTCACACAAATGTTGAGGAGTTTCATTCATAGGGTTGATATGAGTCACCTACGACTCGACGGCACTTAACAACAGCATCACTAATATCACACAAAAGCAAAATCCTGCTCAAAATGATCCAAAACTGATTGGAACAGTACATTGACAGAGAACTTCCAGAAATACAAGCTTGGTTTAGAAAGCATGACATTAGAGACATTATTACCAATGCCATATGGATTTTGGCAGAAAGCAAAGAGTACCTGAGGAATGTCTACATGTGTTTTATTGACGATGCAAAGCCCTTTGACTGTGTGGATCATAAAATTGTGGCTAATCTTGAGAAGAATGAGAATCCCAGAACACGTGATTGTGCATGTGAAACCTATACTTGGACCAGGAATCAGTCCTCAGAATAGAGTAAGGAAATATTGGATGATTCAAAATCAGGAAAGAAGTGTGTCAGGGATACGTCCTGTCTCCATACCATTTCAATCTATATGCAGAACAGATCATTTAGGAGGCCGGGCTATATGAAGAGGAATGTGGCATTAAGATTGGAGGAAAACTTATCAACAAACTATGTAATACAGATGACACAACCTTGCTTACTGAAACTGAGGAGGACCTGAAGTGCTTGCTGTAGGTCAGTAACAGCCTTTGTTATGAATTGAAGCTCAACATCCATAAGAATGATTTTCACTACTGGGCAATTGGCAGCGCCATGATAGATGGAGAAGAGATGGAAGTTGTTAACAGCTTCAGCTTGCTCAGCTCCACAATCAGCCCTTTGGCACCAGTAATCAGGAAATCAAGATGAATTGCCTGGGAAAATCTATGGTCAGGGACTTCTCCGGTGTACTGAGAAACAATGATGTCAATTTAGAAACTAAGGTGCACCTGATCCAGGCTCTGTTCTTTGCAATTATTTGCTATGCATCAGAGAGCTGGATAATGACTAAGAAGAAGAATCTAAGCCTTTGAGTTGTGGTGCTGGAGAAGAATCTTGAATATACCATGGACCATCAAGAAAACAAACAGGTCTGTCTTGGAGAGGGTGAAATAAATTTCTCCTTAGAGGGTAGGATTTTGAAGCTCAGTCTCGCGTACTCTGGGCACGTGGCCAGGAGGAATTGGTCCTTGGAGAAGGACATTATGCTCATAAGGGTGGAAGAACAGTGCAGGAGGGGAAGACCCTGAGTGAAATGGATTGCCATAGTAACTGGGACAATGGGGGCTGATGTGTCAGAGTCAGTGAAACTGGCTTAGGACAGGGCACAGTTTAGAGCTACTGTACATAGGGTGGCTATGAGTTGCAGGTGACTCAATGACACATAACAACTGTAATTGGAAATAATTTCTAATGAGTGAATCACCCCATCATATCAGTTACATGCAGAGAAGCAGAGTCAAGCTTGTGACAGCATCTGCGTAGTTCATAGAAATTGTATCATCGAGAATAGAAACTGGATAGGGTGTCAGGAGTGGAGACAGAAATTTCTCTCAACTGGTCCTTCCTCTGTGATGGTCCTGTGCAGTCCTGTGATTGTGTCATGCCAAGATGCTATTTAGAAAATTACTTTCTCAGATCCTTAAATGGAGCACAATGTCCTAAAAGCTCTAATTCATCTCACAAGAGTTACCAGTCTGTTACATAGAGAGATTCTTAATAAAAGAAATTAAGACATAATGGCAGTGATAACAAGACCATCGGATGAGGCTCCATTTGGCATTCCTACTGGGTTATGCTCAAATTATTCATTATTGATGGAAACTGTACACCTTTGAAAATATCAGCAGAAATATATGTAAACCCATAGCAGAGATCTTTAAATTCCTGTATGGTGTTATCCAAAGTCATGATAAGCTATAGTGATTCTCCTTTTCTTGAGTGCTTGTCCCCATTCCTTTACCTGGCTGTTTGTCACACATCTCTGTAACATGAGGCCACCTTCAAAAGCCTCCCTTGAGGTTCACAGGAAGTATGGAGTCTACTTTTATTTTATTTCTATTATTCTGAGTGATCATCCAGAAAAATGATTAGCCTTTCATATTGAAAGAACTTCTGACTAACTTACAGCATCCCAAGTTCAACTATTCTGTGCCCCTAGAACTTAGCAGGGGAAGGGACAGAGTTAATAAATGAACTGAACTATGTCGACAGACTGTTATGAGGAGGAGGCAATACCTGGAGAAGGGCATCATGTTTGGAAAAGTAGAGAGTCTGTAAGGAAAGAAGATCGTCAACAGCATGCACGGACAGGACAACAGTGACAGTGGGCTTGAGCACAGGATACTGTGATTACATCATGAGGCTGGGCAGGTGGTGTGAGGCTGGGCAGGTGTTGGTTCTGTTGTTCATGGGGAAACTGAGTGTTAGCATTCCCTCGATACAGAAACAGCAAAGACACAAGGTAGATCCACATCTTCCCCCCCCCTTGCATTATTTATCTTTGTAAACTGTTTTAAAGTAACTTTTTTTATTTTAAAAGTTAAAATGTTGATAAAGGAGAATCACAGAGGGAGTACTGGCTTTGGGGAGCACGAAATTTGAACGAGAGGAAAGAGTAGATTATGTTTAGTAGACTAAGGGAGCTTTGGTAACCAGAGGTCGTCTGAGGCCATTTGAGTCTAATTTAAGGAATGAGACTTAAGATAGAAGAAGGCTGGGAAGAGAAAATTCTGAATCTGTGGAAAGAACATGGACTGAGATTTGACTGTTGTGTCTAGGGAGCTCTAGTGCCTAGTGTATAAGTAGTTGTGCCGCCAAATCAGAGGCAAATGGTTCAAATCCACCACCCACTCCACAGGAGAAGTTAGACAATCTTCCCTGCCCCGCCCCACCCCATGCCATTTACAACCTCTAGAAACCTACTGTAGTTCCAGTTCACTGGTGCATAACAACCAGTGTCACCACCCAATCTCATTGTCTTTGTCTCTAAAAATGAACACAATAGGGCTCACTTGCAAAGGATCTCTGAGCAAAAAACAAAGGTTAATATGACAATGTATATGAATGACACAAATATTAATTTAAAAAGGTTAATATGGTATATGATCTTGTTCTTAATGTGCCTTCGAGTCACCTGCGACTCATAGTGACCCTATGAATATTAGCTCTGAACCCTGCCCTATCTTGAGCCAATATCATCATCTCCAATAGACCTAATCCCATTTCTCCAGTCCCTGAGTCATTCCATCTCATCCTAGGTCTTCTTCTCCTGCACTATCCCTCCACCCTTCTAAGCATGATGTTCTTCTCCAAGAATGAGTCCCTCTTGGCCACATGCCCAAAGTATATGAGAAGGAGCCTCAAAATTCTTGCTTCCAGGGACCATCCTGGTTTCATTCTCTCCAGAACAGACTCGTTTGTTCAGCCGGTATGTTCAACATTCGTCTCCAGCACCAAAACTCAAAGGCATTAGTCCTTCCTCTATCATCCTTAGTTATTGTGCTGCACTCTGATGCATAGCAAGTAATTGCAAAGGTCATGGCTTGGATCAGGTACACCTTAGTCTCCAGACTGATGTCTTTGCTCTTCAGTATTTTGAAGAGGTTTCTGACAGCAGACTTTCTCAATGTATTTCATATTTTGATTTCCTGACAGGATTGGAGGAAGATTCATCAACAACCTACATTATGCAGATGACACAATTTTGCTTGCTGAAACTGAGGAGGACCTGAAGTGCTTGCTACAAGAGGGTCAAGGACTGTAGTCTTCAATATGGAATGAATCTTAACATCAAGAAGACAAAGATTCTCAACTCTGGGTCAATTGCAGCACCATGATGGAGAAGAGATTGAAGTTGTTAACAATTATTGTTTGCTTGGCTCCACAATCACCACTCTTAACACCAGCAGTCAAAAGAAAAAAAGGAAGTCAAGGCATGGGGAAATCTGCTGTCAGGGGCCTCTCCAGAGTGGTGTACCTAATCCAGGCCATGGTCTTTACAATTAACTGTTATGCATCAGAGAGCTGTACAATTAGTAGGGATTACAAAAGGAGAATTGTTGCCTTCAAATTATGTTGCTCGAGAAGAGTCTTGAACATACCGTGGACTGCTAAGAAAAGAAAAAATGTTCTGTTTTGGAGAAGCTGAAACCAAGTCTCTCCTTGGAGGCTAGAATTTTTAAGCTCTGTCTCACATACTTTGGACACATGGCCAGGAGGGACCAGTTCTTGGAGAAGGAGATCATGCTTTGGAAGGGTGGAGGAATAGCACAGGAAAGGAAGACCCTGGATGAGATGGATTGATATACAGTAACTGCAGCAATGAGGGTTGGTGTGTTGGAATTAATGAGACTGGCTCAGGACAGAGCAGGGTTCAGAGCTGCTATACATAGGGTCGCTATGAGTCACAGGTGACTCGATGCCACATAACTAGATCAACAACAGTGCCAAGAGTGCTGATTGTAGAACCAAGCAAATTGAAGATATTAAAAATTTCAATCTCTTCTCCATTGGTCATGAAGCTGCCTGTTGGTCTATTGGTGAGATTCTCTATTTTCTTGATGTTGAGCTTCAATCCTTATTGAAGACTACACTCCTTGACTTTCTGCAGCAAACACTTTTGGTCCTCATCAGTATCAGCAAACAAGGTTGTGACATCTACATAATGCAGGTTATTGATGAAGCTTCCTTCAGTCCTGATGCAACATTCCTCCTCATAAAGTCCAAGTGATCTGTTTGAAAAGGTATAGAGATAGGATGCATCCCTGATACACACCTTTCCTGATTCTCAGCTATGCAGTGTTTCCCTGTTCTGTTCTTATGACTGCTTCCTGGTGCAAGTATAGGTTTCACATGAGCACAGTTAAGTGTCTGGGATCCCCAGTCTTCTGAAGGTTAGCCACAGTTTGTTGTGATCCACACAGCCAAATGCCTTTGCATAGTCAATGAAATACAGTTAGATATTCCTTTGGTACTCTTTGCTTTCAGCCAAGATCCATTTAACATTGGCTATAATGTCCCTAAATGCCTATTTCTAAACCTAGCCTGCATATCTGGTAGTTTTCTGCTGATTTACTGTTCCAATCACTTTTGGATAATCTTCAGCAGTTTTTTGCTTGTGTGTGATATTAATGATATTGTTCACACACTGTTAGGCCACTTTTTCTTTATAGTATTATAGTGACTAGCATGTAGCTAGAGTTCCATAATGTGTTGACTTATCTCAGAACTTGCTCTGAGGTTTCTGGTCAGGCAGTGTAGCTCATTAGGACTTTTAGCATCCCTGTAAGATAGAGTAGAATTGCCAAAAAGGATCACCAAGGCTGCAAATATTTGTAAAAACAGACTTTCTTCCTCCCTCAGAAGGCCTTATTGATTCATACAGCAGACTTTCTGGTTAGCAGCCAGGTTTTTTTAACCATTGTGTCACCACTGATGTTGTTAGGTGCTGCCAGTCAACCACAGCTCAGAGACACTGTGAACAATGGATCTGAACCTTGCCCTCTGCTGTGCCAGCATCATGATCTCTGCCATACTCACTGGGTCAATCTGTGTCATTTGGTATCTCCCTCATTTTCAGTGACCCTCTGCCTGTTGCATGATGTTGGCTATTGGGGGAGTTTTATAGGGTTTTTTTTTTATCAGTAGGGTTAGTATTGAGAGAATAAGAAACATAAAACCATTTATTTTTTTTCTGAAAAATGTTTCATGAGGGAACACATTGTGTCATGGATAAATGTGTACCTCACTTCCTTTATTCAAGATGGTGTGCAGTTTGGAGGAGGATGGGCAAAGGCTATGGTTTAGCAGTGGTTGTTGATTGAATGGAGTCAGCCTTGAGGTGGAGCTACGCTGTGTTTAAGAGAATGTGCTGCTGCTCAGTCCCAGCATTTTCATCATGGTTGTAGTCTGAGCCTATGGCTGCCATTACTGTGTCCCTTCATCGCGTTCTGCTGATCCTCCACTTTATTGTCTAACAAATCGCTCCTTTGTTTTGTTTTGGTTTTTTGTTTTCAGATTTATATTGGGGGTTGTGAGTGGCCCCCATCTTCAGAGGTGCTCACAGTTTCTTTGGCCACTCCAGGCTGGGTCCTGGGGGGTCCTGGAGGCTAAGCACATCAGGAATGTTCCCATCATCTTGGAGGGGCACTGGGTAACTGTAAGCGGGTGACCTTCTTTATTATGATGGCATACTTGGTATAGGGGTTTAACGGGGGCAGAATTACAGAGAGGTACACCATGGTGAAGGACATGACCAGCACTGGCTCCTTGGTGAAGACAGCTGTGAGTCTGATCGCCATGTTGGCCTCGGTGGCAGCAGCAGTAACATCCCAAGTGCTCTTTTCTGATGGTGTATCTGGAGTAGGCGGCAGGAAATCTTGCCATCTTCACTCAAAAGAAGCACTCTAGTTGTATTTTTTAGGACTTTTTTGCTTGTTCTTCTGACAATCCATGATGTATTCAGTGGCCTGCCAATATTGAACTTGAATATGTCAACCTTTTTTGCTTTCTTTTCCATGGGTCAGATTTCACATGCATATGAAGCTATTAAGAAGGCTGCAGTTTGCACCTTAGTTCAGCAGTAAGAATTAGAGAAAGCTGCACAAGGTGAGGAAATGGTAGGTCCTTTCTGGAGGCAGTGCTTCAGGCACGAGAGACAGGGGAGACAGTGATCCTCAGATGGGATCTGGAATGATGGCTAGCAGCTCACCACAGTGCTGACATGGAGAGGGACACTCTGGTCCACAGTAAGTACGATATTTGAGGGAATTTGAGGTTCACTGGACTATAAGATCCAAGGAGGGTGATGAAGAAGTGATGACACTTGATGGGTTAGAGCCAAGATGCCAAGGGCCTTTCCTACACAGTATAGAATTCATCCTGAAGGCACAGGGTGTCACTGACTTAAGGGATTGAAAACAAAATAGTTTGAATGCCAGGTAACTAATTCCCAAATATCAGGAGTGTTTATATCATGATGTCTAGCTCCTACAAAGACTTTTCTCATTATTTTTCTTGATTTTTTTATTAGGTAGAAATGATGAATAAAGTTACTTATTTATTATAAAAGTATTACTGATTTTTCAAGAATTCTGATCTCTTGGCCTGATAGTCTTATCAACCTGGTAGAATGTAAATACCTGAGTGGTCATGCTCACTAAATAATGGGTGTGAGGTCTGCTCATTCTGTCCACATCATTTCCTGAGTGCCTGCTCTGGGCCAGTATCAACCCCAGGAGAGTGGGTTGTGACTGTCTTTGGGCCCTGCCTTGGGGAACCTCTGTTATAATGGGGAGACTGACTACAGACTCTATAATGCAAAGTGACAAAATCATGCCTTGGGAAGAGCATGGTAGTAGGAGTGGGCAGTTGAGAGTTCACGTTGTGGTCCAAAATAAGTTCTGTTTCTTTTATTGCTGACTTTAATCTGCTTGGAGGCCAATTCATAGTTGTTGTTGTTATTGATATGTGTCATCAAGTCTCCTGCAACCCATAGCAACCCTATGTACAACAGCGCTGAAGCCTGCCCTGTCCTGAGCCAGTCTCACTGACTCCGACATAGCTACCCCCATTGTCATTGTATCAATCCTTCTCATCTGGGATTTCCTCCACCCTTCCAAGAATGATGTACTTCACCAAAGATCAGTCCCTCTTCAAAATCCAAGCCTTCAAGGAGCAGCATGGTTTCTCCTTCCCCAAGACAGACCTGTTTGTATTCTTGTTGGACCATGGTATGTTCAAGACTCTTCTTTAGCACCACAGCTCAAAGGAATCGATTCTTCTGTCATTGTCCAGCTCTCAAATGCATAGCAAGTAATTGTGATGACTATTGCCTGGAGATCAGGTACACCTTAGTCTCTAGACTGATATCGTTGCTTTTCAGTTCTCTGGAGAGATTCCCTGACAGCAGACTTTCCCAGTGCAACTCATCATTTGACTTCCTGACTGCTAATGCCAACAGTGTTAATTGTAGAGCCAAGCAAGCTCTATTGTTAACAACTTTAGTTTCTTCTCTATCATGGTGCTTTAGTGAGAATCTTTGTCTTGATGTTGAGCTTCAATCCATATTGAAGACTACAGTCCTTGACCTTCTATAGCAAGCACTTCAGGTCCTCCTAAGTATCAGCAAGCAAGATTGTGTCTTCTGCGTAACTTAGGTTGTTGAATTTTCCTCCAATCCTGATGCCACATTTCTCCTCATAAAGCCCAACTTCCTGAATGATCTGTTTTGTGTAAATTAAAAAGGTATGGAGAAAAGACACATTCCTGATGCACTCCTTTGCTGATTTTGAACCATGCAGTGTTTCCTTGCCCTGTACTGAAGTCTTTTTCCTGTTCCAAGTTTAGATTTCACCTAAGCACAATCAAGTGTTTTGGGGTTCCCATTCTCCTCAAGGTTAGTCACAGTTTGTTGTGATCCACACAGTCAAATGCCTTTGCATAGTTAATTAAAACACATATAGACATTCCTCTGGTACTCTTTACTTTCTGCCAAGATCCATCTGACACTGGAGATAAAATCTGTAGTGCCATGACCTTTTCTAAACCCAGCTTATATATCTGATAGTTATCCATCAATGGACTTTTCTAATAATTTTTTTATAATGAGCAGGATTTTGCTTTTGCGTGATATTAGTGATATTGTTTGATAATTTTCACACTCTGTTGGGTCACCTGTTTTTGAATGGGAATAAATATGATTTCTTCCAGTTAGTTGGCCAGTAGCTGTCCCCAGATTTCTTGGCACAACCTGGTGAGCACATCCAGGGCAGCATCTGTTTGTTGAAATATGTCAATTGGTATTTCATCAATCTCTGGGACTTTATTTTTTGCCAAGTCCTTTCCAGCAGCCTGAGCTTTCTCCATCATCATCCTTGTCTCTTGATCATATGTTATTTCTTGAAATTCTTCTGTACCAGCCAATTCTTTTCGGTATAATGACTGTAAATTCTTCTATCTTCTTTGTTTCCTGGATCATTCATTCAATATTCTGCCCATAACACTCTTAGAGTATTGCAACTCATGGTTTGAAGTTTTTCTTTACTTCCTTCAGCTTAAGAAATGCTGAATGAGTTTGTTGCTTTTGATTTTCCAACTCCAGCTCCTTGCATATTTCATTATTAATACTTTGCTTTTTCTTCCAGAGCTGCTCTTTGAAATCTTCTATTCAGCTCCTTAATTTCTTGATTTCTTCTCTTTCTTTGGCTTCTCAGTATTTCAGTGCAATATTAAGAGTCTCTTCTGACACTCATTTTGGTCTATTCTTCCTCCATCTTTGTAATGACCTTTTGCCTTCTTAACTGATAATATTCTTGATATCTTCCCACAGCTTATCTGGTCTTCCTTTCATTAGTGTTCAAGACCTCAAACTTGTTCCTGAGTTGGTTTTTAAATTGAGGGGATATCGAATCAAGATGAACTTTTGATACCTGTGGATATGATCTGACCTTTAGCTTTAATTTGAGCTTGCTTTTGAGTCGTAGATGGTCTGTTCCACAGATGGTGTCTAGCCTAGTTTTTACTGCTGATATTGAACTTCTCCAATCAGATCTAATCAGTCTGATTCCTGTGCATCCCATCAGGTTAAATCCATGTGTATAGTCTGCATTTATGTTTCTTATAAAAGGTATTTGCAGTGAATAAATAATTGTGCAGAATTCTATCATTCTTTCCCTAGCTTCATTTCTGTAACCAAGTCCATGTTTTCTGACTACTGAGTCACCTATTATTATTAGTGCATCTTGGTTGCATGTTCGATTGGTTCCTGACTGTAACAGTTGGTAGAAATCATCCATTTCTTCCTCTTTGGCTCTGGTTCTTGGTGCATAAATTTGAATGATAATGGAATTAACAGGTCTAGACTCACTCGACAGCACTTAACAACAACACCACCACAACCTTGCATGCATAGAGATATTATCCTGTTGCTCACACTATTGTATTTCAAGATGGATCTAGAAATTGTCTCTTTAGCTATGAATGTGACTGTTCTAAGCTCTTCATCTCTGGTGTAGTAGATCGTAGATTATCTGATTAAAAAAATGTTACATACTAATCTGTCTCATTTTGTTAATACCTGATATGTCAATATTTATGTGTTCTTTTTTTTCTTAATGATGTAGTTTTACTGCATTCATTTTTCTTAAATTCCATGTTCCAATCATTAGTTTCTACACTCTGAAGGCACGGCTTTTAAAAAATTTAAATTTATTATTAATTTCACTAAAAATTTACAGAGACTTTGGATTTCCATTCATTCATTGTTGCACTCTTCTCCCCTCCCAACCCTCCCCTCCGAACACTACCCTCTTGGAAAAGTAAAAGAAAAATTCTTTCATTGTTTTACAAACCCTCCCCCAGCTCCACTCCACCATGTAGCCGTCACTCTAGACTCCTGTCATGACAAAGATACCTAATCACATATCCCTTAAAAACAGTTTTCTCCCTCATCTGTTTCAGTGCAGTATACATTATTGAACCCATCTTTCTCAGTCTATCCCCAACCTCAAGGTCAGTCCTGCTTTACAACAGGGGCACCATGCAATATTTGTCCTTTTGTGACTGGTATACTTCACTCAGCATAATGTTCTCCAGAGTCAACCATTTTGAATAATATTGCATGAGTTCCTTGTTTTTCAATGCAGCATAGTATTCCATTGTGTGAATATACCACAGATTCTCTATCCATTCGTTTGTTGAAGGGCACTTGAGTTGTTTCCAACTCCTTGCTATTATGAACAAAGCTGCAATAAACATGGGTGTGCATATATCTGCTTGGATGTCAGTTATGGTCTCTTTGGGGTATATTTCCAATAGTGGAATTGCTGGGTCGAATGATATCTCTATTTGCAACCTTTTTTTATTTTATTTGCAAATCACATATTTGATAAGAATTTTTTATGTTGTTTTTGGTAAGTGCCCTCGACTAAAGTATGAATCATAGCGACCCTGTAAACAACAGCTATAAAACCTGCCCTGTTCTGTGCCAGCCTCACAATCTCTGACATCTTCAAGCCCAGTACTGCAGTCTCTGTTTCAATCCATCTAATTGAGGGTCTTTCTCTCTTTCTCTGACTCTCCACCCTTCTAAGCAGGATATCCCTTTCCAGAGAATAGTTTTTCCTAGCAACATGTCCGAAGTATAACAGGTGAAGCTTTGCCATCCTTACTTCCAAGGAGCGCTCTTGTTGCATCTTTTCCAAACTCTTCAACACTACAGTTCAAAGGTATCAATTCTTCTTCTGTCATTTTTATTCATTGTACTGCTCTCAGATGCAAAGCAAGTAATTGGGAAGACTATGGCCTTAATCAGGCACATCTTAATCTTCACATCTTTGTCTTCAAATTGATGTCATTGCTTAATAGACTTTCCCAGTGCAATATGTCTCCTACAGTTAGCAGCAAGGGTGCTGATTGTGGATCCACCTAAAAGGAAATAAATCGTTGACAATTTCAGTCTTTTCTCAATCTGTCATGCTGTTGCCTATTGACAATTTTTGAGAAAGCGTCACACTGCTTTCCACAGTGGTTGCACCACTTTACACTCCCACCAACAGTGAATAAGTGTTCCAGGTTCTCCACAACCTCACCAGCATTTGTTGCTTGTTGTTCTGTTAAATTTTGCTATATTGACTGAGGTCAGATGATATCTTATAGTTGTTTTAATTTGCATCTCTCTTAGAGCTAGGGATTTTGAATATTTCTTCATGTGCTTATTGGCCATCTGAATGTCTTCTTCGGTGGAGTGTCTGTTTATATCCTGTGCCCATTTTTCTATTGGAGTTATTTACCTTTATCTTGTTGTGGTGCTCACGTATTTTATAAATTCTGGATATAAGTCCCTTATTTGATATTTTATTACCAAATACTTTTTCCCAGTCGGTGGCTTCCCTTTTTACCATACTGTTGGAGAAGTTTTTGGATGTGCATAGGGATTTGATTCTTAGAAGATCTCTCTCATCTATTTTATCTTATCATGGTTGTAGGTAGGCACCACTTATTTGAAATGAGAATAAATATAGATTTCTTCCAGTTAGTTGGCCAGTAGTTGTCTTCCAGATTTCTTGCTACAACCTGGTGAGCAGGTCCAGGGCAGCATCTGATTGTTGAAATATATCAATTGGTATTCCATCAATTCCTGGGGCCTTTTTTTTTGCCAATTACTTCAGAGCAGCCTAAACTTCCT
>NW_006400131.1:725462-788284 GCF_000299155.1 Elephantulus edwardii
TTTTAAAGCTTCTAAAATAATGTATTAGCAAAAGTTCTGATTCAAAATCCTACTGTTCGCAGCACGCTGTGATGGTCAGTCTCTGTGGAGCGTAAAGTACTCTCTGGTATCCTCTCTACGCAGGCTGCTATCCCTCTGGCTCTTCACACTGTGCTCTCCACCTCTGCCATCTTCCGGCCCCCTACCATTGCCTTTTGATCATACATTGTTTCTTGATATTCTTCTGTGTCAGCCAGTTATTTTTGGTACGTGACTCTGTATACCATTTTATCTTCTTTCGATACTTCCTGGATCATTCAATATTCTGCCCATAGCATCTTTCATGTTTTGAGTTTCATGTTTGTCAAGTTTTGAATTTGTTCTTTATTTCCTTCGGCTTAAGAAATGCCAAGCCAGTTCAGCCCTTTTGATTTTCAAATTCTGGTTGTTTTTGTACTTCATTATAACACTTTGCATTGTCTTCCTGAGCTGGCCTTTGAAATCTTCTATTCAGTTCCTTTACTTCCTGCTTTATTCCCTTTGCTTTATCCTCTTGATGCTCTGGTGCAATATTTAGAGTCTCTCCTGACATCTATAGTAGATGTTCAATTGATATTTTGAAAAATAGGATGGCAGCATTACAATAGGTGTCACAATTATCTACCATGCATTGGCCACAAATTTAAATTGTTGGGAATGAAATTCACTGCCTGCTTCTGCTGGACATTGCCTTGGAAAATTATGATGCTCAGTATTTAATTTAGAAAACAAAACAATTGTATTTAAAAGTCATAGCCTTTGTTTCCCTCATCTGGCTTTAAGAACACTTAGCTCTGCGTGGTTCGAATCCACCAGATGATCTGCTGGAGAAAGAGGGACAATCTCCTCCTGCACCAGTCAGATCCAATTTGATGGTACACAAACAAACACACACACACACACGCGCACAAAATTGAAAAAAAAAAAAAACCAACCAAAAACAAAACCCCAAAACCAACAAAGAACACTTTGCTCTTACTTTTCTTACTGAATTTCTATGTTGTACTGGGCAGTGATGGCTCGGTGGTGGATCTCTTGTCTTTAATGCAGGATGCATGCCTTCCTTTCTGGCATGTGTACCCCAGCCCAGCCACGTCTGAGTGTAGCTGGAGGATTTTGTATTACTGTTATGCAGATAGGTTATTTCAAGTCATTCAAACAAAAATGAATTATGATGAAAGCCATGACAATCTCCTCCTGCATACTAGCCAGTAAAAAGCCCATGGGTCATAGATGTTCAGTCCAGGTCTGGTCCAGAGGGTGGCATGGGGCCAGGCAGTCTCTGTTCTCATGAGCATGCAGTTATTGTAAGGGGTCAGTTGATATAGCTAACAGCAGACCAGGCTCTGTGCTAAGAATCTGCCTGTTTTGTGAGAACAAAGGGACAGAGATTCCAGAACTCGAACATAGTGTCATCTACTCAAGGTCATGGTCATCCTGTGATTTGAGGCTGCACCTGACACAGAATAGCCTTTCACCAACTGTGCTACTTTTCTGTTCCCTCTCAGGCCTACCCTCATCTCTTTCCTGCTTTCATCTCCTATGACTGATTTTTCTTCCTTTGCTAGTATGCTTTATATTTTGCTATTAATGAGATTTTTCCTCAAGTGTTTTAACATTTTCTTCAATCTGCACATTTGCTAGATTGGTAATATTATTACAAAAGGTAAAGCTGGATGAGAATAAGTGACAGACTAGTGTGAGACCACAGCTCATTCTAACACCTTTTCCCTGTCCTCTCATGAAGGTACATGCTACCATGTGTTCTTTTTTAAATTCTGTGAACTGTTACTGTCTCAATATTGCCTTTTTAAATATTATTCATTTGGCAGATGTCATCCTTATGGACTTAACCATAAATACACAACCTGGGACCAGCCTTGGGAAGAGCAGATACACGTTTGAATGCATAACTCATAGCGACCCCACGAGCAAAAGGCCTGAAGCCCCTCTACAACTATCAACATTTACCATAGTTCCTATATAGAATTTCCGGAGGCATGTTATTAAGAAATAAATGGGACTAAATTTTTGAAATATAGGCAAAGTCAGTAAAGAGGGCAGTCTTTGTCCCCAGGAACAATGTTCATTGAGATAGATGAGTTGAAGCCATTGGGACATGGCTTAGGTGCATGTCTGGAGCTTGGTGCATAGCTGGAGAGCTGCCTGGACTTCATGTACATTGTAACTTTAGCTCTGTCTGTGACCCTGTTTGGTAGATGTCACCAACCGACCTTCTACTCAACAGCAGTTGGGTGGTTAAGAGAGTTCTAAGGGCACAGGCTTGCTCTGAGTAAAACTAATTGCAGCATAATGACTTGACAGAAAACTCCAAAATCTTACTAACACAGTCCTTGCTTTAGAAACTGACTCTTGAAAAGCCAGCAGGGAGGCCAGTCAGAGTCTTGGCCCCTGACAGATTATGCCATAGCCAGGGCCCTCTCAGGCACGTGGAACATGAACTCCTTAAAGCTAATGTTTCCCAGGAAACCTCTTTTTCTGCTTATTCTTGGATTTGCTAAGCACTTTTAAACACAGAAGGTTTTTTTGTTTTTGTTTTTTAAGGAATGAAGGTCATTAATATCCTGAGGAAATAGTATGTAGAGGGTTAAAATGCACCTTTGTACCTCACTAGCTATATTTTAGTTGAAACAGTAGAGGCAGGAGAGAGGAGAGTGCTCCTACCTGGTTAGCTGGTTAGCCTCACCTGGCCTCATGGAGACCTGAGCCTGTGGACCTGCCCATGTTCTCCTGGGGGGTTCTCACTGGGCCTGGCTTCTAGACAGAAGCTGCCTTCTTTCAGGAAGAAGACAACAAGGAGGAGAGAGTTAACAAAAGGAAAATAATAAAGATACTGCTAAATATTTCCTAATAAAATCTCAAAATCAGATATTAAAAATATTTTTACATGTGGTTGTGTTGTTATCTGTCGAGTCATCTTTGACTCATAGTGACCCTTGGCACCATAGCTCTGAACCCTGATCTTTCCTGGGGCAATTTTCCTAAGTCTGACACATCAATTCCCATTGTCCAGGGAACTGTATCAATCCATCTGATCTGGGGTCTTCCTCTCCTGCGCTGTCTCTCCACCTTTCCAAATGTGATATCGTTTAACAAAGACTGGTCCCTTCTGGTAACATGCTCAAAATGTCTTAGATGGAGCTTTAAAATCCTTGCCTTCAAGTAGCAGCTTAGATTCACTCTTTCCAGGACAGACCTGTTTGTTGGTATGTTCAATACTCCTCTTCAGTACCACAGTTCAAAGGCAAGGATTCTTCTTCTGTCATCCTTAGTCATTGTCCAACTCTCTGATGTGTAGCAAGTAACTGTCATCATTGCATTATTGCTCTTTAGTTTTCTGGAGAGGTCCTTGACAGAAGATTTCCCTAGTATAATTTGTCTTTTGATTTCCTGGCTGCTGGTGTTAAGAGTGTTGATTGTAGAACTGAGTAAAAGGAAATTGTTAACAACCTCAATCTCTTCTTCATCTAACATAGTGCTGCTAGTTGGCCCAGTGGGGAGAATCTTTGTTTTCTTGATGTTGAGCTTCAATTCATATTGAAAATTTTAGACCTTGACATTCTGCAGCATATGCTTTAGGCCCTCCTCAATCCTAGCAAGCAAGGTTGTGTCATCTGCATAATGTAAATGGTTGTTGAGTCATTCCTCAATACTGCTGCCACATTCCTCCTCATAAAGCCTAGCCACTCATCTGTTCTACATGTAGATTGAAAAGGTATGGAGACAGGACACATCTGATGAACTCCTTTCCTGATTTTGAACCATGAAGTGTTTTATTGCTCAGTTCTAACGATTGCTTCCTGATCCCAAGTATAGATTTTGAATGAGCACAATCAGATGTTTTGAGATTCCTATTTTTCGCAATGTTAGTCACAATTTACACCCGTGCGCACACACACATTTATATATGGAAAATAACAGCATTTGCTTTACATTTTCTTTGTTCCAAATAATTGTACATTCCTTTCAGAGAGTCAGGGAGCTAAGGAATTATGTGAAAGAACACCTTCCTAGATATACAAAGAAGAGACTAAACTTTGGGACGCATACAATAACTGAAGGCAAACAACTGCCCTTATGGGTTTTGTGGCAGACAGTTGTATCTGCCTAAGCTAATGGGAATCCCAGAACACTTAACTTACGAAATCTGTATGTAGGCCAAGAAGCTGTTATCCAGAGGGAACAGGGGAACACTGCATGGTTTAAAATCGGGAAAGATTTGTGCCAAGGTTATATCCTTTCTCCATACCTATTCAGTCTGTATGCTGAGCAAATAATTACTGAAGCTTGACTCTATAAGCAAAATGTGGCGAGGACAACTTATCAACAACCTGCATTATGCAGATGGCACAACCTTGTTTGCTGAATGTAAGGAGGATCTGAAATTCATGCTGCAGGAAATCAAGGAATACAGTATTCAATATGGATAACATATCAACATCAAGAAAACAAAAGTTCTTACCACTGGGCCAATAGGTAACATTTTGATAAATGAAGAAAGGATTGGAACAGCCAATGATTTCATCTTACTTGGATCTGCAATTAACACTCTTAGTACCAGCAGTCAGGAGATCAGAAGATGTATTGCTTTGAGTAAGTCTGCTGTCAAAGACTTCTCCAAAATACTGAAAAGCAATGATATAAACTTGAAGACTAAGGTATTTCTGATGAATCAAGTCTTTTCAGTTACTTGCTGTGCTTCCGAGATGCTTTTGGGTTGTGGTGTTGGAGAAGAAGAATACTAAAATATCCCATAGACTGCCAAAAGAACAAACAGATATGTCTTGGAAAACGTGTAGTCAGAATGCTCCTTTGAAGCAAGGATGATGAAGTTTCATCTCTCATGCATGTTTTGGGCATTTTGCTAGGAGAGGCTATTCCTTGGAAAGGGCTATCATGCTTGGAAAGGTGGAGAGTCACTGAAAGAGGAAGACCTCATATGAGCTGAGTACGCATGTAGGTGCTCATAATCAGATATTAAAGTGTTTCCATCTTCTCTACTAAACCTGTGATGGCGACATTGATTGCCCAGCAGCAAAATTCTCTCCATGTGAAAGATCTAGTTTTGGTTTCCACCAGCACCTAATGTGCACTCACACCCATTTGTCAGTGGAGGCTTTTCTGTTGCTTTAATGGTGAACAGGTTTCAGCAGAGCTTCCAGAACAAGATAGACTTGGAGGAAAGGCCTGGTGATCTCCTGAGACTCAGCCAGTGAAAACGCTCTAGATCACTATGGTTAAAAATGCCTGGACTGATTCAGTGACAAGTAAGCCAGTGCTATGATTTTCTGATTTTATGTGGCATTACTAGCATACTTTTGTTAGACATTTTAACGTGTCTGCTAATATCAGGATGTTAATATGCACAGCATTTACATTAGAGTCTTAGTCTCCATGTGTTGTTATTGAAGTGTGGGTTTCGGACCAGCACATTGGCATTGTTTGGAAGCTTGTTTAAAAAAGCCCAGAATCTGCAGGTGCCTGTTAATGAGATCCGCAGCTGATTGCTTTATTCTCCAAAGTGTATTACACACTAACCTAGAGTAGAGAGCGCTAGATTAGTGGGGAGAGGACATGTGACTCTCAGGCCAGAGACAAAGGACTTCATTATTCGCTACAGAGCTAGTAATGTGAATGACACTTTGGATTCCATTCTCAGGACCTGTGGGGGCACCAATGAGTACGTTTATGCATACTTCAGATTGTGTTACAGCAGACATGCCCTGGATCCTGATCTTTCTAAGTGGGCTAATTATTATTTAGCAATAGATATTATTGTTGTGTACTGTGAAGTTAGAACAAACTTGTAGCTAATCTCTAGTGGTTTTTCAGTGGCTATAAATTGTATAGCAAATTTGCTGCAGATAATCAAGGACTGTAGTATTCAATATGGATTGAAGTTCAACATCAAGAAAACTAAGATTCTCACCACTGGGCCAATTGGCAGCATCGTGATAGTTGGAGAAGAGACTGAGATTGCTAACAGCTTCAGCTTCCTTGGCCTCACAGCCAACACTCTTAGTACCAGCAACTAGGAAACCAAAAGATGACGTGCACTTTTGAATGAATTGCAAATCTGCTATCAAAGACGATGTCAGTCTAGAAGCTAAGGTGCACCTGATCCAAGTCATGGTCTTTGCAATTAGTTTCTATGCATTAGGGAGCTGGACTATGACTAAGAATGACAGAAGAAGAATCAGTGCCTTTGAGTTGTGGTGCTGGAAAAGAGTACTGAACATACCATGTGCTGCCAAGAGAGCAAACAAGTCTTTCCTATTGAGGGTGAAAGCAAGCTGCTCCTTGGAGGCAATGGGCATGGGTGTGTTAGAGTCATTCAGACTGGCTCAGAAATAGGGTCACTATGAGTTTTGGGTGACTTGATGACACATAACAGCAACAACCTACAAGGGAAAGAGGACACATCAGAAGCAGGAGACATTGATGTGCCCTGGTGCCCATCATATTCCAGATCTCACTACTGCTTATACATCCCCTTCCATGGGGAATGAGCTAAATCACAGTCATTGTAATGGATCGCACAGATAAGACACAACCCACCAGACTTGCTCCCCAACAAAACTTACATGGCTGCATTACTCCTTAGCACTAAGCCACTAAAGTTCCTCAGCAATAGGTAATAGAACATCTTTATTATAGGATTTTTGCTTATTAGATACTGTATCCAAAACTATGGAAGATGCATTTACCAATTCCGAGACTGCATTTATCTGAAAGAGGCTGGGCCTTTGACAAAGCCTTAATTGATGGGAGAATGTATATGACAAAAGCAGATGGTAACGTGCATCATGAATAGTAGAGTCACCATTGACTCTTCTGATTATTTATTGTGCCATTAACTTACTGAACCTCTTCTCATCTTCAGATTTGAGAGACCAAATAAAACCAAGACAGAACTAAGGAGAATTTAAGAAATGATTAAACCATCAACTAACCCTGTTGCTGTCAAGTCAGATCTGAACCATAGTGACTCTAAAGGTAGAACTGTTTGATGGAGTTTCCAATGCTTTGAATCTTTATGAAAGCAAACTATCAACTACTGGCTTTCCATATCCCAGCCTTCCCCTTAGCAGCTTATTACTTTAACACCGAGTCAGCAGGACCTTTAAAGAGATTGCTGTTGTTGATGTTGTTAGGTGCTATTGAAGAGTTGACTATGACTCAGAAATCTTATGAACAAAGGATCCGAACCCGGCCCTATACTGTGTAATCCTGACCATCTCTGCCACACTCGAGCACTGTTACAGTCCCTGTATCTGTCCATCTCATTGAGGGCCTTCCCCTTCTTTGCTGATCCTCCACCTTTCCAAGCATGCGATCCTTTTCCAAGGACTACATCCTCCTAACAATGTGTCCAAAATCTGTGAGACAAAGTCAAACCATCCTTACCTTCAAGAAGCACCATGGCTGCACCTTTTCCAAGACAAGCTTGCTTATCCTTTTGGAAGTTCATAGGGTATTCAGCATTCTTCTCTAATACCATGACTCAAAGACCTCAATTCTTCTGTCATCGTTTTTCATTGTCAGCTCTCAGTGCATAGCAAGGAAGAGGTAATTCCTCATAAGCCAGACTCACTGTGCTAGAGTACATTTGGGTTTCTGAGGCTGTTAAGTCTAAGCTTGAGGAGATGTTAATTTCTCAGAGTGGCTTCTGGGCTTGAACTGCTAACCTTTGGGTTAGCAGCCCAACACCTACTCTCCTACAAGGTCATCAAGAGACTGCAGAAAGTGGGTAGAAGAAAGCAGATGCAGATTGGGGCTAGGGAGAACTTTCTAACTTAGCAGCTTGGGGAGTTTCCAGGTCGGTTGCCTTGCATAATAGTTGACTTTCCTTTGTTCTATCTACGCAGAAGCTGAATCTTCCTGAAGTATTAGAAAAGAGATTTGTAGTTTGACTCCTAGAGATATTCTCAAACCATTCAGTCCCACTGACGTTGATTCTGATTCTGAACCACCCTTTAGGGCTTTTCAGTCCTTGAAAAATGAGAGCGGAGATTGTGAGGATGGAGCAGGATCAGGCAGGGTTCATGCACTCGGAGGCAGGGGTGTTTTGAATCACAGCTGTTCAGTGCACCTAAACAGGAACACAAGGGCTGTGAAAAGAGAAATTGAGAGGAGTTTGACATGGTAGATGCGGAGATACCCTGATGAGTGTTTATAACCAGTTCTCAGAGACCCCTGGTGCTGTGGAGCCCTAGTAGTTGCAGTAGCTGTATAAGATGGAGCAGAATGGCCCCATAGAGTGTGCTAGGCTGTCAGGGATATGCTTTGGGGGCACAGTGTTTAACAGCTAAATTACTAAGTGAAAGGTCAGTGATGCAAATCCCCCAGCTACCCTGTGGGAGAAAGATCTGCTTCCCTAAAGATTCATTGCTTTGGGAGCCCTGTGGGCCTCTTCTCCCCTGTCCTTCAGTCAGAACTGATTCCAAGACAGTGGGCACCCTTCAGAGAAGCAGAAGATCGTCATGTCTTCCTACAGAGTGACTGCTGGGTTTGTCGTGAGGTTGTAGGCCCAGGGTTTAACCACTGTGCCTCTAGGGCTCTTTGGTGGAGCAAACTTGTTGCTGTGGAGACAGTTTCAAGTCACAAGCACTGTGTAGGAGAGGTAGAACTGCCCCAAAGAGTCTCTCGAGCTGTGTCGTTATGGACATGAACTGCCACTTCTTTCTCTCACCATGTGGTTGGGGTCACTGAGGCTCCCTGGGGTGGGGAAGGGAGCTCTGTTTTGCAGACCACAGCTGGTCCAGCAACCAACCTGGAGTTACACATCCTGCAAATATCCTGGAGATGTAACACATGGTCCTCTCAAATCAGCAGGAGCCATCAAGTCAATGCAAAATAGCTGTAATTAGGAGTTTTATGACAGTGAAGAGTGTTTGAACATGCAGAAATTTGCTTGTAGAAGCCTCTGATTTCAAGGTCGTTTAAAATAGAACAGTTCATAGTGGGACTTGTTCTAAGGTGGGATAACAGCCTCAGTGATTTTCTGAAGTTCATTTCAAGAGTATGCTTTGACTTTAAAAGAATGTGTTCCTATATATTATGTGTATAACCAGCCTGGTTGCTTGCTTCCTTTAAATGTATCACATGTCAACTCAGCATATTTCTCTTCTTTGGAAAGATGCCTGGATGCAGCCTGGTTGTCACAGATATTTTTGGAAGAGCGAGAGGTGATTCAGGCATCTGCCGAGCAGTGATGGGTCCTACCTAACTGGATGATCTGAGGAATCACCGCAGCTTTGGGAACGAAGCCCCTTCGTGGGGTGAGTCCTGGAGCCTGATACATCCTCTCCTCATAAGAAGTCTTTCTGGTTCTTCAGGAGACATAGTGCAGTGTCCTCGTTGGGGGCAGGCTGACTCTGGAGGGCTCTGGAGTTCTGTGAGGTGTTCTGTGTCACTGTTGACAGACACATTTCCCCTGAGAAGTTAAATGTTCAAAATGGTTGACTCTGGAGAACATTATGCTGAGTGAGATATCCCAGTCACAAAAGGACAAATATTACATGATGCCACTGCTGTAGAATGGGACTAACCTCAGGGTTGGGGAGAGACTGAGTAAGATGTGTTCAATAATGTCTACTGCACTGAAACAGAGGAGGGAGAAAACTGTTTAAAAGAGATATATAACTAGGTATTTCTGTCACCACAGGAGACTAGAGCGAGGGCTACATGGTGGAGGGGACCTGGGGGAGGGTTTGTAAAACAATGAAAGAATCTTTTCTTTTACTTTTCCATAATTTTTGACTCATGTACTTATAACTTGTTAGTCAAATTTGTGTTTTCTAGGTTGCAACACCCCCATGATACATCTTCAAGGATATGAACATGTATGGCTAAGCACAATCAATAAGAGTGCATCCAAATTCCAAAATCAATCTCCATAATAGTCTATGTGTTTCCTACTGCCAAAGGGGCCCTTTAGAGTAGTGAGAGAAGCTCTTCACCCTGAAACCCACAGCGTCCCTTTTCAGCAGGAAGTAGCTAAGAGAATGTGCCATCCCCTTTTCCTTATGACTCAGGGTGAAGTCTCTCTCAGGGAGGAGTGATAGGGAATGGCAAAGGACACACTGACAAAGAAGATTAATCAGAACTGGCTTTGACAAGCACTGTGGCATTTGGACAAGAACAAACTGGGAGGAGGGTAGAGAGAATGATGCAGCGGTGAATGAATGGAAACCCAAAATCTCTGTAAATGTTTATGAAAATTAATAAAATATAATTATAGAAAAAAAAATGTTAGTCTAGTCATCACAGTTGCTTAAAGCCCCTCTGTGGGTACCGCCCTCCTGCATAGACCACTGGTTCACATCTGATGGACATTGCCTCCAAAGACCCCCATGCCATCTTGCGTTCTATGGCCCCTCTTTGCTCATCACACCAGGAGACTGCTTCATAGACTGGCTTCCTCTCCCTTGGTGGCACCAAGGGGTCAGCAGAAGGAGCATGTGGGCAGCATCTAAGCCCACCCCGGAAGGTGTATTTTAGTGCTCTCTTGTTTCTTCCTGCCTCAGCATTTACCAGAAGAGAGGGCCTTGACTTTAATGCTTATTTATTTGAATGCATTCTTTCCAATTCCTTTGGTGATCAAAGCTTCAATTATTTATCAGCTTTATAAAATGCTCATCTTGCTAAGATTTCTGGGCATGAAAGCAAGAGTAAAATCTTAAGTGAGTAATAACAAATCCACCAAACATGAGTGCTTAGTAACAAGGCTGTGTCAACTCCACTGGGAGTGTGCTGATGTTGATTGAGAACTTACATTACAACTTGATGGTTTCATTTTAAAAATATACTTGTTCCCAAGGAGGGTTTACTCCTTCTGTGGAGCAAATGCACTCATGAGCAAACAGAGAGGACACCACGTAGATTTGCCAAATAGAGAAAATAACTCACATGCCCGTGTTCTAGGGGTCATTCTCCACCCACCCCGCACTCCCTTATTTCCATTTTAGGTAAAAGTAAAAACAGAAGTCTACGTTGTCTGTTTCAATTTGTGGTCTGGACACACTGATGATACATTGTTGTTGTTGTTTTTTGTTATGTGCTGTCAAGTGGCTTGCAACACATAGTGATCCTATGTACCTATGAACCTTGCTCTATCTTGAACCAATTTCATCATTTCTGACACATCTACTCCCATTACCCCAGTCGCCGAGTTGATCCATCTCATCCAAGGTCTTCCTCTCCTGCTCTGTCTCTCCACCCTTCTGAGTATAATGTCTTTCTCTAAGGACTGGTCTCTCCTGGCCATATGCCCAAAGTATGTGAGAAGGAGCTTCAAAATCCTAGCCTCCAAGAAGAAGTTTGTTTTCACCGTTTCCAAGACAAACTTACTTGTTTTCTTGGTGGTCCTTAGTATGTACAATACTCTTCTCCTGCACCACAACTCAAAAGCATCAATTCTTCTGTCATCGTTAGTCATTGTCCAGCTCTCTGATGCTTAGCAAAGTAATTACAAAGACCAGGGACTGGGTCGGTTGCACCTTAGTGTCTAGACTGACATTGTTGTTTCTCAGTACTCTGAAGAGGTCCCTGACAGAAGATTTACCTAGTGAAATTCATCTTTTTATTTCCTGGCTGCTGGTGCAAAGAGTGTTGATTGTGGAGCTGAGCAAGCTATAACTGTAAACAACCTTAATCTCTTCTTCATCTATCATGATCTGTCAGTTGGCCCAGTGGTGAAAATCTTTGTCTTCTTTGTGTTGAGCTTCAATCTATATTGAAGCCTACAGTGCTTGACCTTTTGCAGCAAGTGCTTCAGGTCCTCCACAGTTTCAGAAAGCAAGATTGTGTTGTCAGCATAATGTAGGTTGTTAGATGAGTCTTCTTCCAATCCTGATACCACACTTCTCCTCCTAAAGTCCAGCCTCCTAAATGATCTGTTCTGCATATAGATTGAAAAGTTATGGAGATAAGATGAATCCCTGGCATACACCTTTCCTGATTTTGAACCATATAGTGTTTCCTTGCTCTGTTCTGAGGACTGACTCCTGGTCCAAGTATAGTTTTCACATGAGCACAATCAAGTGTCCTGGGATCCCATTCTTTTCAAAGTTAGCCACAGTTTGTTGTGATCCACACAGTCAAATGCTTTTGCCTAGTAAATGAAATACAGATAGTCCTCTGATACTCTCTGCATTTAGATAAGATCCATCTAACTTTTGCTATAATATCCCTAAGGTCCATCTAACTTTTGCTATAATATCCCTAGTGCCATGGCCTCTTCTAAACCCAGCCTGTTCTCTGTGATGTGCTGCAGCTCCAGTTGTTTTTGGATCATCTTCATCAGGATTTTGCTTGCATGTGATGTTAATGAAATTTTCTTTCTGTGTAAGAGGGTGAGTGAAGCTCTGTGAAGAGGGCCTGTAGTCACCATGCCAGGCTGTGACAGGTGCTGTCTTGGGGACAGCACAGTTGTTTAAAGACTTGGCAAGGGGCTGATTACATTACTCAGTACTTTCTCCTCAAATGTTTAATACCAAGTAGCTGAGATACAGTTAGATAGTATGAAAAACTCTGCTCAAGTACATTGGATTTGAAATTCTAATGCCATATTACTCCTTGTCTAGTTCTATCCATGCTTAGAAAGCAAGTGCCTGAAATGTCAAGAAGAAACCAAGATACACTTGAAACTACTTCCACTGCCATCATAAGTATACTCTGTCTAGTATACTATGTCATTAAAGGGTCAGAGGAGCAGCTCTGCCTACTAGCCTTTGCAAATAGAAATCATTGTAGATTGGTTTACATTATTATTATTACTTTTACCTTAACAATCTAGTTGTGATTAACAATTTTTTTCTATTAGGGAACCTACAATCTGAACCACGTTGTAGAATTGCAAACAGGCCAAATCTGACCAACCATTTCAGTTTTGTAAATAAGTTTTATCGGAACACAGCTCTGCATGCTTGTTTACAGACTGCCTATGGCTGCTTTCACACTAAATCAACAGAGTTGAGTAACTGCAACAGAGATCATATGGCCCCAAAAATCTAAAATTTTTACTCTCTGGTCCTTTACAAGAAAAAGCTTATATTAAAAGAACAAGCAAGCAAAATCTCTGACAAAGAAAATAATAAGTGATCATTCACACTCCTGCTATGTTTAGTACCAGATCTCTGAGACAGATGTGTTTTATTCTCTAGCTTCTGTCTGTCTGTCAGTTATTCTAGTTCCCAAACTAATATATGCAGTATTCAGATGGGAGCAGAAAGAAGGTCTAGCTTAAGAGAACATGAAGATTCAACTCCATGTTGCACCTTTTCAAATTCTGAGATTCTTTCTGTGGGTACTTCTGTTTTATATGTTAAATATAGGAGACAGTGTAAAAGGAGAATCAAAGCTCCATTAGGATTGAGGGTCCTTGACTTCACTAATCAGTGCTATGTCATGATACATTGAGTTGAAACTGATTCAGCTCTGCAAAACCCAACTCCATTGGGTTTTCAGAGGCAAGTAAGTCACATAGGAGGAGATTTCTCTTCTTTCTCTTGTGAAACAGCTGGTGGATTTGAATTGTGTTCCTTTGGGTTGACAACGTAACTCCTTACCACTAAGCTACCAGAGCTTCCTAATTTAGTTGTCTTTTCTAATCGGCTGCTTTTTAGAGTTAACATGTCAACTATGTAGCTAGAAATATAATCTATCAGATTTGTTTTTCTTTTTCTCTCTTTTCTGGAATGAAAAGAAAAATTTACAAAGGAAGTAAGAAGGTACAAACACATGTCCCCATCTTGTTGGTGGTCTTTGTGGGAATGTGGCCAGCTGTATGAGATCTTCTGGGAGGGTACTCCAGATTGCAGTTGACTGTCTTCGAGTGGAGCATGACTAATAGCGATCCTATGAACAAAAGGCCTGAAGCCCCTCTACAACTATTGACATTTATCAAAGTTAATAGAGTTTCCAGAGGCATGTTATTTAGGAAGTAGATGCCATTCCTGCTTCCAGACCTGTCATAGTATGTTATTGTTGTTATTTGTCATTTAGTCACCTGCGATGTATAGTGACCCTATGTACAGCAGCTCTGAATCCTGCCATGTCCTGAGCCAGTCTCACTAATACTGTCACACCAACCCCCATTGTCCCAGTCACTGTATCAATCCATCTCATCTGAGGCCTCTCTCTCCTGCGCTGTCAGTCCACCCTTCCGAGCATGATGTCCTTCTCCAAGGACCGATATTTCCTGGCCATATGCTCAAAGTAAGTGAGATGGAGCTTCAAAATCCTAGCCTCCAAGGAGAGACTTGGTTTCACCCTCTCTAAGACAGACCTATTAAGACTCTTCTCCAGCACCATAACTCAGGACTAGGATTCTAGTATGTGTTCTTTCAAAAATCGTTTGTTTGAGTTCTTTTTGTGGTGTTTGGCACAGTTTCACAGTAATTTTATATTTTAGAAAAGAGTATAAGGATCTGTATTATGGGATAATAAACGTATGGTCTTTATATATTTCGTCTATTTTATACTGTTTTCTTCCTCTCTTTCTTATATTTCCACCGAAACAAGTCCTATTTTTATCTCCTAATGTATAAACTCTATATTTAAAGTAAAAGTGTGGCTCAGTGAGAAGAAAGGTGATAAGATAATTTGAGAAGCAGGAGTTTTTAACAAGTACTATTGTTGTGAGTCTGGAATCTATGCTTGATTTTTCTGTTTATTTAATAATAGAGTTGTTTCGTTTTTTTGTTGGGGTTTTTTTTTTTTTTAATTTTCTTTTTGTGTACTGTCAAATTGCATCTAATTGGCACAGGAGGAGATTGCCCCTCCTCTCCAATGGAGCATCTGGTGGATTTGACCCACACATCTCAAGGACTGCAGTGCAGCAGACTCCCTCTGGAGTATTGTTTTTTACCAAATATTTTTAGGACTGAGAAGAACTTTTGGAGAATTTCTGTTCTAACTCCCAAACGCAACTCATGGCACCCTATGGGTGTCAGAATAGAACTCCGCTTCCCAGAATTTCAAGGACTGATTTTTGGAAGTGGGTCCCCACTCCTTTCTCCTGAAGCTCCTTTAGGTAGATTTGAACCTCTAAGCTTTTTGTTATCATACAAGTATATGAAATATGAGCAAACCCTAGATTCTCACTACTTAAAGTCAAATCATTGCCATCGAGTTGGGATCAACTCATAGCTGACCTTCTAGAAGGGTTTCTGACGTTGTAAATAAATAACAAGAGAAGACTCCCCATCTCTTGAGGAGCTGCTGATCATACCGCCAGAGATGCACCAATTTTGGGGGTTAGTAGCACAGCTTCCTACAGACTATGCCACTAGAGCTCTCTAGTTTCCCACTTAGCATTCCTAAGATTAATCTCTCCTGGGAATTGTGTATTCTTGGCATCTCTTTGTTGTTGACATTTCAAATGAGTTCATAGAAGTCTCCAATATATTCTAATCTTTAGTGTTTGATCAAGAGAATATGTTTTTATGGTCATAACCATTTAATAGCTTTTTATAGATAATGCATATAAAATTTAAGGACTACTCACTGAATATGTAGGTTTTTCTTTTATTTCCCATGGGATATGCAAATTACTAGGTTAATAAATGAAATATGTATTTTAAGTATTTCGACATAATATTCTTTATTTTATACCCTGAATTTAATAAAAAATTTATATGTATATACGTGTGTGTGTGTGTGTGTGTGTGTGTGTGTGTGTGTGTGTGTTTAATGAGACAAATGCCTCCTGGTAGAAATAGTAGTGAATGTTTGTAATGATTGTGCAACAACTAGGAATCTTGGTTTCTGTGTTGTTGTTAGGTGCCCTCGTATGACTCCTAGCAACCCTATGAACAACAGAGCTGCATCCTATCCTATACTGTACCATCCTAACCATCAATGATATACTTGAGCTCCTTCTTGTAGTCAAAGTGCCAATCCATCTCATTGGGATCTTTCTCTATTTCACTGACCCTAATTGGTGTTATAGTTGGTTTTATGTACCATAGAGTAAACTACAACCCGTAGTGACCCTATGAACAGTGGCTCTGAACCTTGCACTTTCCTGAGCCAACCTCAGTGTCTCTGACACACCTGACCCCACTGTCACAGTCATTGTGTCAATTCATCTCATCCAGCATCTTCCTCTTCATTGCTGTCCCTCTACTCTTCCAAGCATGATGTCCTTCTCCAGGGACTGGTCCCTCCTAGTGACATGCCCAAAATATGTTAGACAGAGGTTCAAAATTCTTGTAAACTGAATTCACCATCTTCTACACAGATCTGTTTGTTCTCTTGGTGGTCCATGGTATGTTTAATACTCTTCTCTAGTACCACAATTCAAAGACATCGATTCTTTTTCTGTCATTCTTAGTCATTGTCCAACTATCAGATGCATAGCAAGCAATTGAGAAGACTATGGACTGGATCGGACACACCTTAGTATCTAAACTGACATCGTTGCTCTTTAAGACTCTTGAGAGATCTTTGAAAGCTGAGTTTCCCAATGCAATTCATCTTTTGATTTCCTAACTGCCATCTCCTCCCTTGTGATTAACTGCTTCTTAAAACCTGCCAGAAGGTCAGCTATGGGCTGGTTCTGACTCTACAATAGAGAGCAACAACAATAGTGCCAAAAGTGTTGATTGACCTACAACCAGGAGAAGATAAAATAGATGAATGAGATCTTCTAAGAATCAAATCCCTATGCACATTCAAAAACTTCTCACCAGGGTAAAAAGGGAAGCCACAGACTGGGAAAAAGTATTTGGTAATGATCTATCAGATAAGGGACTTATATCCAGAATTTACAAAATACTTGAGCACCACAACAAGGTAAAGGTAAATAATCCAGTAGAAAAATGGGCACAGGACATAAACAGACACTTCACCGAAGAAGACATTCAGATGGTCAACAAGCACATGAAGAGATATTCAAAATCCTTAGCTCTAAGAGAGATGCAAATTAAAACAACTATGAGACATCATCTCACCCCAGTCAGAATAGCAAAATTTAACAGAACAGCAGGCAACAAACACAGGTGAGGTTGTGGAGAAACTGGAACCCTTATTCACTGTTGGTGGAAGTGTAAAATGGTGGAGCCACTGTGGAAGGCGGTATGGCGCTTTCTCAAAAAGTTGCAAATAGAGAAATGATTTGACCCTGCATTTCCACTCCTGGGAATATACCCCAAAGAGACCATAACTGACATCTAAGCAGATATATATGCACACCCATGTTTATTGCAGCTTTGTTCACAATAGCAAGGAGTTGGAAACAACCTAAGTGTCTATCAACAAATGAATGGATAGAGAAGCTCTGGTGTATTCACACAATGGAATACTATGCTGCATTGAAAAACAAGGAACTCATGCAATATTATTCAAAATGGTTGACTCTGGAGGACATGATGCTGAGTAAAGTATCTCAGTCACAAAAGGACAAATTCTGCATGGTGCCACTGTTGTAAAGCAGGACTGACCTCGGGTTTGAGAGGAGACTGAGAAGGATGGGTTCAATAATGTATACTGCATTGAAACAGGTGAGGGAGAAAACTGTTTAAGAGCGAAAATTATTAGGGATTTTTGTCATGACAGGAGCCCAGAGCAAAGGCTGTAGAGTAGAGTGGACCTTGGGGGAGGGATTGTAAAACAATGAAAGAATTTTTCTTTTACTTTTCCAAGAGGGTAGTGTACTAGGTGGGGAGGTTTGGGTGGGGAAAAAAGTACAACAATGAATGAATGGAAATCCAAAGTCTCTGTAAATTTTCATTGAAATTAATAATAAATTTTAAAAAATTGTTGATTGTATTTTAAAGCAAGAGGAAATCATCAACAATCCTTTCTTCATCTATGATAATACTGTCTATTGGCCTGGTAGTGACAATCTTTTTTTCTTGACGTTGTACTGAAATCTATATTGAAGACTCAATCCTTGATCTTCTGCAGCAAACATTTCAGCTCTCCTTGGTGTTGACAAGCAAAGTGATGTTATCTGCATAATGGAGGTTATGGATGATTCTTCCTCCAATCCTGATGCTACATTCTTCTTCATAAAATCGAGACTCCTGAAAGATTCCAGATATTGATTGAAAAGTGGAGAAAGGATACATCCTTGATGCACTCCTATCTTGATTTTGAACAATGCAGTATTCCCTTGCTCTGTTCAGACAACAGCTCCATGGTCTAGGTCTAGATTTCACATGAGCAAAATCAAGTATTCTGGTATTCTTAATTAATTATTCTTAATTCTCCATATAAGCCACAATTTGTTGTGATCCATATGTTTGAATGCCTTTTGATAAAACACAAATTGTTTGTTGATAACACACAGTTTGCACAGTTGATAAAACACAAATAAACATCATTCTGATATTCTATACTTTCAGCCACAACCTTTATGATATCAGAAGTGATGTCCCTAGTGCCACGGCCTCTTCTAAATCAATCTTGTATTTCTAGCAGTTCTCTGTGCAAGACATTTTTGAGTAATCTTCAGCAAGATTTTGCTTGCATATAATATTAGTGATGTTGTTTGATAATTTCTATGTATTTTTGGGAAATGGAAATCACCTTTTTAAGGGAGGAATGAGAATAAATATGGATCTCTTCTAGTCAATTGGCCAGGCAGCTGTGTTCTAGATTTCTTGGAACAGCCTGGTAAGCATATCCAGGGATGTATTTGTTTGTTGAAATATCGCAAATTGAATTCCATCAATTCCTAGGGCCTTATTTTTTGCTAATTCCTTCAGAACAGTTTGAACTCCCTCCTTTATTATTATTGGTTCTTGATCATGTTCTACTTCCTGAAAAGGTTATGTGTCAGCCAATTCTTTTTGGTACAGTGACTCTATGTACTCCTTCCATCTTCTTTTACTGCTTTCTGGATAATTCAATATATTATTGGCCATAGGAACTTTAAGTATTGCAACTCATGGCTTGAATTTGTTCTTCAGTTCCTTCATCTTGAGAAATACTGGATGAATCCTTTCTTTTTACTTTTCTGACTTCAGCTCTTTGTACATTTCATTATAACACTTTGCTTTTTCTTTGGCAGTTAGTTGCCCTTTGAAATCTTCTGTCTGACTCTAACTTCCTAAATTTTTCCTTTTGTTTTGGCTTCTTTACATTTTCATGCAATATTCAAAGTCTCTCTTGATATCCATTTTTATCTTTTCTTCCTCTTCTGTCTCTGTAATGACTATTTTTTTTTAATTGTACTGCAGTCTCCAATATGGATTGAAGCTCAACATCAAGAAGACAAGGATTCTCACCACTGGGTCAATTGGAAGCACCATAATAGATAGAGAATAGACTGGGGTTGTTAGCAATTACAGTGTGCTCGGATCCAAAATCAGCACTCTTAATACCAGCAGTCAGGAAATCAAAAGGTGAATTGCATTGGGAAAATATGCTGTCATGGACCTCTCCAGAGTGTTGAAGAGCAATGTTGTCAGTCTAGATACAAAGGTGTGCCTAATCCAGGCGATTGGTTTTCTCAATTATTTGTTATGCTTCAGAGAGTTGGGCAATGACTAAGGATGAGAGAAGAAGAATAGATGCCTTTGAGTTGTGGTGTTGGAGAAAAGTCTTGAACATACCACGTACTGCCAAGAAAACAAAAAGGTTTGTCTTGTAGAGGGTGAAACCAAACCTAAAGAGTTGACTAGAAGATTTCAAAAGGCAGCACGGGATGGCAAAGTAATATATTACAATGAAATGTGCAAGGAGTTGGAGGCAGAAAATCAAAAGGGCCGAACTCGCTCAGCATTTCTTAAGCTCAAGGAACTGAAGAAAAAATTCAATCCTCAAGTTGCTATAATCAAGGATGATTTAGGAATAATATTAAATGATCCAGAAAGTATTAAAAGAAGATGGAAAGAATATACTGAGTCACTGTATCGAAAGGAATTGCCAGGCACAGAAGAATTTCATGAAACAACATGTAAGCAAGAGCTTATAGTGATGAAGGAAGAAGTTCAGGCTGCTCTGAAGGAAGTGGCAAAAAATATGGCCCCAGGAATAGATGTTATACCTGTTGACATATTTCAGCTAATAGATGCTGCCCTGGATGTGCTCACCAAGTTGTGCCACGAAATCTGGAGAATAAGCACTTGGACAACTGACTGGAAAAGATCTATATTTGTTCCCATCCCAAAGAAGGGTGACCCAACAGAGTGTGCAAACTATAGAACAATATCGTTGATTTCACAGGCAAGCAAGATTCAACTGAAGATTATCCAAAAATGACTGGAACAGCACATCAGCAGAGAACTGCCAGAAGTCCAGGCTGGGTTTAGAAGGGGTCATGGTACTAGGGATATTGTAGGTTAGATGGATCTTGGCTGAAAGCAGAGAATACCAGAGGAATGTCTATCTGTGTTTCATTGACTATGCAAAGGCGTTTGACTGTGTGGATCATAACAAGCTGTGGCTGACTCTGAGAAGAATGGGAATCCCAGAACACTTGATCGTGCTAATGAGAAACCTATACTTGGACTAGGAAGCCGTGATCAGAACAGAGAAAGGAAACACAGCATGGTTCAAAATTGAGAAGGGTGTACACCAGGGATGTGTCCTGTCTCCATAACTTTTCAACATGTATGCAGAACAGATTATCCAGGAGGCTGGGCTCTATGAGGAGAAATGTGGGGTCAAGACTGGTGGAAGATCTATTAGCAATCTGCATTATGCAGATGACACCGCCCTGCTTGCTGAAACTGAGGAGAACCTGAAGCGCTTGCTGCAGAGGACTACAGCCTCCAATATGGATTGAGGCTCAATATCAAGAAGACAAAAATTGTCACCACTGAACCAATCGGCAGCATTAGGATGGATGGTGAAGAGATTGAGATTGTTCACAGCTTTAGTTTGCTTGGCTCCACAATCAACACTCTTGGCACCAGCAGCCAGGAAATTAAAAGACATATTGCCATGGGAAAGTCTGCTGTTAGGGACCTCTCCAAAGTACTGAAGAGCAATGGTGTCTCTCTGGAGACTAAGGTGCATCTGATACAGGCCATGATCTTGGCTATCACTTGTTATGCATCAGAGAGTTGGACAATGACTAAGAAGGATAGAAGGATAATTGATGCCTTTGAGCTGTGGTGCTGGAGAAGTGTATTGAGGGTACCATGGACTGCTCAGAAAACAAACAGATTCATCCTGGAGAGTGTTAAACCGGGTGGCTCCTTGGAGGCAAAGATTCTGAGACTCCGTCTAACATACTTTGGACATGTTTTAAGGAGGGACCAGTCCTTGGAGAGGGACATCATGCTTGAGAGGGTGGAGGGACAGCATAGGAGGGGAAGGCCCTCTATGAGGTGAATTGATTCAGTGACTGGGGCATTTGGGATGGGTGTATTGGAGATGGTGCTATTGGCACAGGACAGAGCGGAGTTTAGAGCTGTTGTACATAGGGTTGCTATGAGTTACAAGCGATTCAATAGCACATAACAACAACAACAACAACATCTCACTTACTTTGGGCACATGGCCAGGTGAGACCAGTTCTTGGAGAAGGACATCATGGTTGGAAGGATGGATGGAGAGCGCAGGCAAGGGAGACCCTGGATGAGATGGATCAATACAGTAACTGGGGCAATAGGGATTGGTGTGTTGGAATTCATGAGACTGACTCAGGACAGGGAAGGGTTCAGAGCTGCTATACATAGGGTCACTATACATCAAAGGTGACTCAATGGCACATAACAACATTAACATACTGTGTCAGGTTTTGAAAGCAGGAGTGGTTTCCACTTCCTAAATAACATGTCTTCAGAAACTCTGTAAACTTTGATAAATGTAAATCATTGTAGAGGGGCTTCGGGGCTTTTTCACAGGGTTGCTATGAGTCTAGCTGGACTCGAAGGCAATCAACAACACTAGTTTATTTACAAAATTTGAATACACTGTTTTCCATACCAGATTCTTCCAATTTCCCTCATCCCTCACCCATCAAATTGTACAGCCCCATGATTAATCCCCCACACATCCTCATCCCTCTACTTCCACCATCCCACCCTCTTGAATCCTCATACTCATTCTACAATAATGGTTTTACAATATTTGCCCTTGTGGGACTGAGTTAGTTCACTCAACATAATGCTTTCCTGCCCCTCCCAAGTTAGGTAGTACTTTCAAAATCATTGCTCGTGCATGCTGCATAGTATTCCATTGTGTGAATGTACCATAATTTAACAACCGTTCAATTGTAATTGAACATCTGTACTGTTTCCATGTGTTTGCCATGGTGAATAACACTGCTATGAACTTTGGTGTACAAATCTCCATTTGTGCCTCGTTCTCATTTTCTAAGGGTATATTCCAAGCAATGGAATAGCTGGGTCTTATGGAATTTCTATGTTCAGCTTTTTGAGGAAGCGCGAAACTGCCTTCCAGAATGGTTGTACCATTTTACACTCCCACCAGCAATGTATAAGAGTTCCTATCTTACCACATCCTTCAACATTTATTACTTGCTGTCCTGTTAAACTCTGTCTCTGTTACTGGATTATATCTCTCATTGCCAGTGAGTTTGAGCGTTTCTTCATGTGTCTATTTGCCATTCGAATATCTTCCTCTGTGAAAATTCTTTGCATGTCTTTTGCATATTTTGTTATCAGTCTTTTTCTTCTGGAGGCCTTTAATGACCTTTTGCGTTCTTCATGGATGGTATTCTTTCCAACATCCCACAGCTTTTCTAGTCTTCATTCATTAGTGTTTAGGACTTCAATATGTTCTTGGAGTGGTTTTTAAATTCAGGTGGAATAGACATAAGGTCATATTTTGGTTGGTGTAGTACATAACATATCGGGTTGCTAACCAATATCCCTCAGCTGTTCCATGGGACAAAGATGGGCAGTCCCCCCATGTAAAGATTTACACCCTCAGAAGCCCAGTGGAGGACTATTAGGAGTTGGAATAAAAACGATGGCAGTAGATTTTTCTAGTGTGTGTGCGCACGCGCTCCATCTCTCTCTCTCTCTCTCTCTCTCTCTCTGTGTGTGTGTGTGTGTGTGTACAACAACAAAGGAGACCAAGTGTTGTGATCTGTAACATACTGGCTTGACTGTTTGAATCTGCCACCTGTTTTTCAGGATCCAGATGGATACTCACCTCTTCTTAAGATTTTATAGCCTTGGAAATGTGATAAAAGCTCACCAGGTTCACCTTGAGGTAGAAATAAATGGTTCAACAACTCTCATATTTTGGGTTTTTTTTTCTCTTGTTTGTTTTCTTTTAGTTAGTACAATTAGTATAGATATATAAAATATGAATGATGGGACAATTTCAGAATATAATTAACAAGGAAAACCCTCAAAGAAATGGATTAACACATTGACTGCCACAGTGGGTTTGACCGTGGTAGAGACTGTGGGGATGGCACAGGACAGAGCAGGGTTCTGGGCACTTAAAGGGTATCCGTGAATTGTAGCCAACTGCATCGCACCTGATAATGATGACAGCAAGTATAAAGAGTTCCTTTTCTTAAAACATATGTTTTCTTCTAATGTAGTAAATAGAGTGGCATCAAATTGTGATGATCTTTTATATGAACTAAAATCAAAAGATTCAATAAGGAACTAACCTTTTGTTAGGATAATTCCTCTAGTGCCTTTCTCTTTAACTTGGTGAAATCTGATATTTAGTAAAGTCATTTATAGTAAGGCCATTTGTAATGATTTTTTTAATGGAAGACTTTTAGGTAATACCTTGGAGGGTGTTTTAAAGCCAAATAATAGTATAAAAGAGAATGGTTTACAAAATGGCTTCCTACCTCCCCCTCTCCCAAAAAAGTCAGTGGGAGGGAAGAATAAGGTTTAGGATTTAAGCTTCGCCAAATGACAACTTTATGTTGTTTGTCTCATTAACTGCCAGACAATTCATCTTTGGTTCAACAGGGAATTCTTACCCACCCAGAGATGGGGCACTTGCCAGAATTCATGTTTTTACAGAAAGCTTTGTTTAGAAAATTTCTAATTTGAACATGCATGAAGTCTGTCTCTCAGAAAAAAAATTTTAAAACTCCCAATTTGTAAGGAAGTAGAGAGAAAAGGAAAAGCAAGCGTTCGGGAAGAAAACTGAAGCGGAGATTGTTTGTTCATCCTGCTGTGCTCCGCTCTTGCCCAGCATTCCTACCTTTTTTTTAAAAAAATTTTTTTTTTATTTTTGTGACTGTAGCTCTAACAGAAATACTGTAGTGTTTTCTGCGTTTGCATTTCTCCCACTTGAGTTAAGCCTTTGGATTTTAAGAAAAGAAGAACCATCAAGGACCACTTTGTGTTCAAAGATGGTGTTCTGCATATTTAGTAGCTGAGGTCCTCTTCGCTCTTTCAGATGTGGCTCCTGCCTGCTCGGCTGTGGATATGGCCGTGGTTGAGGAATACTATTGTACTTCCCCTATCACCATATGCCACCTTCCTGAGGCAGTACCATTTCTTTACATCAGTATCAGTAAGAATTTATAGTGGGGGACAGCAAACCAGCCTCAAGTCCTATAATAATAACCAATGTGCTTGAACCAGTTGCCATCAAGCTGATTTGAATTCATAGCCACTTTGTGTTCCTCAAGGAGATATGTGGTCTGTGGTATTTTCAGTGGCTAATTTTTTCCATATATTGCCAGGCCTTTCTTTTGAAGCCATTCTGGATAGCTTCAAAACATCAGTCTTTTGGTGTAGCAAAAAAGATGAATTAAAGACTGGATGGAAAGTTAGTTCTTTAGCAATTCTTCACTTCTCAGAGTATTGGAATAAGGCATGCTGCTTCCTCTTACTTGATCTGTTGGTTTGCATAGTGACTTGGAAAGACCCACCTTTTGTACCAGTTGTGCTGAGACAGATCACCTATGAGAAGGCAAGAGAAGGAAGGCAGTGAGGCTTGCTTTGGTAGATCTCCAAGATCTTGTTGGTCAGGTAAAAACTATGTGGCCGTTCCCTAAGCTTCCTCTGATGTACCCATCACTAACGTGGAATGTTATAGATTCTCCTGTTGCCATGTGTTCACACCAACCTTCAGGAGGGCTGGGCAGCTCCTGCACTCCCCAGCCTTGGCTGAGGCCTTTTTTACAGTATTGTGGCCCAAGTGGTTTTGACCCTAAACAGTGAGGTTTTTTATAGTTAGCCTTCCCACCTGCATTTATTGTTCATCCACAAACATGAGTCTGCATTACATGTCAGCTTCAATGGTCTCTACAGGGAGAATATATAGTCAGGAAACTCTTTAAATATAGTCAGTAAGGTTTGATGGTGGGACTCTCCCAGGCTGTGTTGCTAACGCAAAGGTGGTGTGTCTCCTGAGGTTTGAATCCATCAGTAGCCCTCTGGGTTAAACATGGGCAGTCTCTTCCCATTTGAGTTTATGGCTTCAGAGACCTGACAGAGCCAGAGCCTCACTGTGAGAGGAAAGCAACTGAAAGGCCGAGTCTGAGGCTGAGTGTGAAGGGCAGGTTAGACCTCTAGGTACCGACATGCTACGACTAATTTAGATGTTAGCTATTTGAACCCACACTGTGATTCTGTGCAGGAAAGGGGATCTGCTTTTGTAAAGTTGAGAGCCAAGACAACAGTGTGGGGCAGGGTCTCCATGAGTCAGAATTGCCTGATGGAAACAGGTTTGGTGAGGCCTGAGAGCAGGTTACTAAAGAGAGCTATCTGCCAGCCTAAGAGATGACCGCAGGAGAGGCCTCGCAGCTGGCAGCCTGTGAGGCTGGGGAAGGGAAGAGTGGAGAATTCCAGATCAGAATTGCATGTCTCGTCATAAAAGTATGAAAAAACATGTTCATATGCATCTGCTTTGGATGAAAGGGATTGCAGGGGAGGCTGGAGAGGTTACGGAGTTTACTCTGGAACATTGGAATACTTTTCAGATAGTATTCATCCCGAAGAGCTCCACATGTGTCCTCCTTGCACATATGATTTAATTATACTCGAGACAGCAAGAGCAGAGTTAGTGCTAATAAGATTCAACAAATGAAAGTAATTCAAACTAATATTCACCGTTATGATGCAATTTAAAAAGCATTCCCAAACTGTTGTGAGGACAATCAGGTTACAGGAAGCAGCATGGCTTTGTGGGAAGGCACAGCCGAGGGAACCCACCAGGCTGCCAGGTCTCACACCGCCTGGGGCACTGGCCGTGTGACCGCGGGAGCTGCGGAGCACGCTAAGTCTTTTCTTTGCTGGGTGGTAGACGTGGTACTACTTTCCACTGTGTTGTGATTATTAAACATTACTCTTCCCCCCACCCCCGTGTCTGCTGTAATAAACAGCCCCAGTAAACCCCACCGTTGAGATGATTCCAGCTCATAGTGATGTTGCCTTGAGTTTCCAAACAACTGGTAGATCGGAGGCGTTGATCGACCTTTTGGTTGGTAGCCAACCATGCTACGTGTTACACTGCCAGGGTTCCATGCTAGTGGAGTTAATGTACACAAATTACTGAGTGAAAACCAACAGACATTTACTTTCTTACAGTTCTGGAGACCAGAAGTCAAAATTAAGATCTTGGAAGGGTTGTACATGCTCTGAAGACTAGAAACAAGCGTTCCCTGGCCGTTCTAACTTACAATGGTCCGGGGCCTACTTTGGCTTGTAACCTCACCATTCTAGTCTCCAACTCTGGCTTTACATGAGCTTCCTCTCTTTTTTCTTGTCTTTCTTCTGCTGTCTCTTTTAAGGATACTTGTCTTGAGTGTCTGATGGTAGTGTATACATTACACGGCTTGGTGAAAGGTCAGTTACTCTGAAACCACCAGCTGCTGCCCAGGAGAAATATGGGAGGTCTCCTCTCATAAACTGGTGGAGGGTCACTGTGAGTTGGGACCAGCTCAGCAGCAGTGGGTTTGGTTTTTTTGTCACTGGATTTAGGAACTCCTTGGGCAATCCAGGATAACATCAGGAGTTTTCTGGATGCAAACACCCTATCCTCAATTAACGTTACTTTTTCAACTTCTTGGATTTAGAAAAATATCCCTGATTCCACAAGTGGTTGCCTGCTTAAACCCCCAGCCCCTGTAGTGCTATGGAGAGGGGGCTGGGATTGCTAACTTACCTTTTTAGGGACTGCGGCTCAACATACAACATGCTACACAACGGAGTTCGATAGTTACTCTTTGAAGTTGTGTATGTACAAATGGGTCTGATCGAGTGAGTGGGTAACAGCAGAAGTGTGTATGTTGTGTGTGTGTACATGTTTATACGTACCTGAAGAGAAAAGAGTTATGAGTTATTCATGCATGTATATTTAATAGATTCTTATTTAAAGCCATTAATTTACATATGACCTACTCAAGAGCTGCCAGAAAAGACTGTTTCTCTTAGTGACTTTTGGGTGATGGAGCAGAGGGTGTTAAGATTAATGTGAACCAACTAATTCATGTCCTCATAACAAGGCAAAAATGTCTGATATCCCTTATAAAGAAAAATACTAAAGAACCTTCTGCCTCAGTTATTAACATTTTAATATAGACAGACTGGGAAAGATAAGCCCCTTGGGTATATAGTCACATCTGTGTATTTACCCCCCCTTCTCACAGTTTAGTTATTTTGAAAACTGAATATTTATAAAATGTGTTGAGTGAACTCGTTTATAGACAAGAATCCATTTTCTCTAGGTGATTTGAGAAATACAGAGAGAAACCAGAGAATCATAAATCTTATTTCATTAGAGCTTCAGTATTTCATGAGACAACGCTACCTTCTTTATCTTCTCATTGTATTTTCCCCTGAGACATATAAGCAGATAATGTTAGCAGCAATTTAAAAATGCAAACTGAATCATAGTAATTCTGTACAGAACTATCTTTTCTCTCCGTTTCACCAATAGAACTCAAAACTCCCTGCTGTCTAGTCAGAACAGGTCTATAGCTCTTTCTGAGGCTGTAAATCACTGGGGAGGAGATTACTCATCTTTCTCCCTTGGAGCAGCTGGAGGAGTTGAACTGCCTGCCTTTGAGTTGACACCAACTTCCTACCCACTAGGCTACCACAACTCTGAATACTTCAGCACTAGGAACAATAAATCCTAAATCAAATTTTCAACCCACAGATTAAGAGTAGCTACTTTTCTAGATTAGGTTGGCTGTGCTCTGTCAGTCTAGCTCTCTGTATCAGTCATGCTGGTTAGAAAATCAAGGATCTGTATTTTGAATGTAATTAATGTAGTTACACATGGATTGACACAAAGATTGCTAGGTTCAAGGATGGCACAAGACAAAGCATAGTCACTTACGTATTGGAACTGATTCTATAACACCTACCAACAGCTGTTACTCACACGTGTTCCTAGGTGCTGTAAACAGTCAGCATGCTCAGAGGCTAACTGGACTTGGAGATTGGCCCTCCCAGAGCCTTCAGGAAAAGAGCTTAATTATCTACTTCTAAAATAAGCTTCTGTAAATGCTGCGGGACCAGTTCTACTCTGCACACATAGGACTGTCATGAGCTAGGTACTAGTGCTTCATGCTCAGGCATCAGCTACTTGTGAAGGGCCTGCTGTGTGTCTGTAGAGAATGGCACATGGCTGAAAGACTAAATAAGAAGAGTAGCCCTTTGAGACAATGACTTGTATGGGACTTACAGGTCGCTTAGTTCAGTTTTTTTAGGGGGCCAGTTATATTGCTGTGGAGTTCAGAGAGAAAAATTATTTCTCTCAAGATGCTTTCAGGCGAGCTCTGGTGGCCTAGTGGCAAGAAGCCGCATTGCAATCCCAGAGGTGCGCAGTTCAAATCCACCAGATGCTCTGCTGGAGAAGGAGGACCAGTCTCCTCCTGTACCAGTCAGATCCGATTTGACGGTACACAAACACAATAATAAAAAATAAAATTTTAAAAAAAGATGCTTTCATAGATAAAGTGGTTCTCAGTTTTCATAGAAATGATTTCTAAAATGCTTTCCCAGAAGAACTGGCCTATACTAGTTTGAGAAATCTTAAGCCACACAGTATTTATGATGTATGAGTTTTAATTGTATGTTGTTGTTGTTGTTGTTGTTATGTGCCGTCAAGTCGCTTGTGACTCATAGCGACCCTATGTACAACAGCCCTAAACTCTGCTCTGTCCTGTGCCAATCACACTGTATACTAAGTCTAATTTTTCTCCTAAAAGATTTGTTTTTATTCTTTAATGACTTAAACTACAGTAGGAAAATGTCTTTGGAGGGTACTAATTAGTGGACTCGTTTTGCAATATTGGTTTTTTGAGTTGGGGACACCTAATCACCGTGGACAGACAACTAGCATTCCTTTACATCTTGTATAAATCTGTGACTTGCACACCGACAGCGGAGTCCCAGAGCCTCTCCCTGAGCTCTAATGCACCTTATTTGAAAGGGGCTGAGAAGTAATTTAGAAGCCTGACCTGAGATTTCCAAAGCCACACACACCTTTGTTCCAAACTCAGGAGACCAGGATTGTTCAGTCACAGCGTGAACCTGTCATTCTTTTCTCTGATCCCTCACATGTGAAATTGTGAGCCCGAGTCTCACATTCCCAGAATACCCTGGAACTTACTGGCAACATTCACGTGTACATTTTATGTGTTACAAAGCAGAACTGCTTCTTAGGTTTTGCAATCTTTATAAACAAAGCCCTGGTGGCACAATCCTTAAGTGTTTGGCATGAATATTGGACTGAACACCACTAATGGCTCAGAGAAAAGGCCTGACAAACTGTTGGTGTCAATTGCAGCCTTGGAGGCTCTGGGGGAAGTTCTAGTGAGTCCTGTCACATCAGAAATGGCTGCGTGGTGAGGGACTACTAGGGAAGCAGTTTTCAGTCTCTACTTATGTAGTCTATGGGATGGATTCAGACGGCCAGCCTTAGACTAGCTGCACTGTGTTGAGTGCACTCATAGTAATAGAGCAGGGCGACCCTGTTTCCAAGGCTATGCTCTCTGTGGGAACAGATGCCAAGTCTTTCCTCCCAGGGAGTTGCTAGTATCTTGGACACTTTTAACATTTGCACAAGCAAAGCATAAACCATTTATTCTAAGCATGTCATGCAACAATATGGTAAAACTTCATCTCACATCGTCAGGCATGTTGCTAGAAGAGGTTATTTTTTGGAGAAGGACATCATACATGGGAAAGGGAGGGGTCAGTGAAGAAGAGGAAGACCTTTAACCAGGTGGATTGATGCAGTGACTGTAGCAATGGGCTTGAGTGTGTCAGAGATTGTGAGGATGACCCAAGATAGAATAGGGTTCAGATCTGTTGTTCATAGGGTCACTATGACTTGTACTTTACTTGATGGCACCTAACAACAATAAGTTCTTTCCTGAATACTTTATATGTGTCTTCTCATTTAATACTCTAGCTACCTCATGAGTTCAGGTGTGGTTTATCAGTGAGGACATGGGGGAACTAAAGTCACTTGCCTAGGGTCACATACATGCTGTCGTTGTGATGTGCCATCGAGTCGCCTGTGGCTCATAGTGAACCTATGTACAACAGCTCTGAAGCCTGCCCTGTCCTGAGCCTGTCTCACTGTCTCCAACACACCTGCCTCCATTACCCCTGTCACTATATTAATCCATCTCATCTGGTGTCTTCCCTTCTCTGGACTGTTCCTCCACCCTTCCGAGCATGATGTCCTTCTCCAAGGACCTGTCAGTCCCTCCTGGCCACATGCCCAAAGTGTATGAGATGTAGCCTAAAAATCCTAGCCTCGAAGGAGAAACTTAGTTTCGCCCTCTCCAAGACAGACTTACTTGTTTTCTTGACAGTCCATGGTGTGTTCAATACTCTTCTCCAGCACCACAAACTTAAGGGCATCAATTCTTCAGTCATCTTTAGTCATGGTCCAGCTCTCTGATGCATAGCAAGTAGTTGCAAAGGTCATGACTTTGATCAGGTGCACCTTAATCTCTAGACTGACATCATTTTTTCTCAGTACTCTGGAGAGGTCCCTGACAGTAGATATTCTCAGTTCAATTTGTCTTTTGATTTCCTGGCTGCTGGTGCCAAGAGTGTTGATTGTGGAGCCAAGCAAGCTCAATCTCTTCTTCATCTGTCATGGTGCTGTCAACTGGTCCAGTGGTGAGAATCTTTGTTTTCTTGATGTAGGTCATCACTAATGAAACCAGGGTCCAAATCTGGGCAGATAGCAGTTCTAATCTTGAGTGGTGCTCAGGATTATAGTTTCTCTTAGTTGTTCTTTTTTGTTCATTCTCCACCCCCGCCCCTTCCTTTTTTTTTTTTTTTTTGTTATTCTGGTCCATCTGGCTCAACTTCTGTTTCATTCTTTTTCAAAGTAGAATATTGTGTTGTCTTTACAAACTTATATTTTAATCTTTTTAGCCACAAAAATGAAAATTTATTTTTAAAGAGAACTGTTCACTTAAAATTAAAAGAGGAGAAGTTGGTTTTGAGAAGGACTTTCTATTGTCCATATCCCAGTAACACTGAAGGTGTGTAATCACAGCACAGCGTTTGCTTTAAGAACCTGGTCCTGGATGGTGGAGGTAGCTGCTCTGCAGCCAAGAATTATAGTCACATGTTCCTGAAAATCACGCTTGAAGTTCCTTCACAGTTTTAACCTTTTAAATTGATATTTTAAGCTTTCTTTTCACCCTGTTGGAAGAAAGTTTTGGATTTAACCTTTAGAAGGTCCCATGCATCAATTTTATCCTCTTTAGATTGTGTATACCTTGGATTTGTGCTTTATCTCTGTTTATCTCTTATGAATATAATGGTCCTTGGGGTTTACTCCCAGGTCTCTGATCCCCCTTGAGTTGATTTTTGTGTATGGTGTGATATGTGGATCCTGTTTCAGCTTTCTGCAGGTGGAAGTCCAGTTTTGCCAGCACCATTTGTTTAAAACGTTATCCTTTCCTCATTTGATAGCTTTGATTTCCTTGTCAAATATCAGTTGACCATAGACAGCTGTGTCTGTTTCTGGGTTCTCAATTCTGTTCCATTGGTCTATGTGCCTGTCATTGAATGAGTAACATGCTATTTGCTTACTGTTTGCTTTGTAGTAGGTTTAAGGTCAGGGAGTGCTATGCCTAGTAATTTTTGCTTCTCAGAAGTATTTTACTTATTTGGGGTCTATTGCTTCTCCAAATAAATTTGATAATTCCCCTTTCAATCTTCTTGTAAAACGAATTTGGTACCTGGATTGGGATTGCATAGAACATGTAGATTGCTTTTGGTAAGATTGTCATTTTCACAATATTGAATCTTCTTACCCATGAACAGGGAACCTACAGACTGGGAACAAACATTTGGTAATAATACCATCTCAGACAAAGTCTTGTTGCTGTTGTTATGTCCTATCGAGTCGCTTGCGACTCATAGCAACCCAATGTACAAGAGCCCTAAACACCGTTCTATCCTGTGCCAACCTAGCCATCTCAAACGCACTTATTCCCACCTCTCCAGTCACAGAATCGATCCATCTCACCAAAGGTCTTCCTCTCCTCCGATTCCCCTCCACTCTGCCAAACATGATGTCCCTTTCCAAGGACCAGTCCCTCCTTGCAACATGCCCAGAATATGTCAGACGAAGCTTCAGAATCCTTGACTCCAGGGAACACTCTGGCTTCACCCTCTCCAGGACAAACCTGTTTGTTCTCCTAGCAGTCCATGGTATATTCAGCACTCTTCTCCAGCACCACAGTTCAAAGGCATCAATCCTCTTTCTATCAGCCCTATTCACTGCCCGACTCTCTGATACATAGCACATAATTGCGAAGACTATAGCCTGGATCAGGTGCACCTTAGTCTCCAGCCTGACATCATTGCTCTTCAGTACTCTTGAGAGGTCCCTCACAGCCGACTTTCCCAATGCAATTCATCTCCTGATTTCCTGGCTTGATCTTCTGCAGCAAGCGCCTCAGGTCCTCCTCAATTTCAGCAAGCAGGGTTGTGTCATCTGCATAACGCAGGTTGTTGATGATTCTTCCACCAATACTGATGCCACATTCCTCCTTGTACAGCCCAGCATCTTGGATGATCTGTTCTGCATACAGATTGAAAAGGTATGGAGACAGAATACATCCCTGACAACCCCCTTCTTGATTTCGAACCATGTAGTGTCTCCTTGCTTTGTTCTGATGACTGCCTCCTGGTCCAAATATAGGTTTCACATTAGCACAATCAAATGTTCTGGGAGTCCCATTCTTCTTAGAGTCAGCCACAGCTTGTTGTGATCCACACAGTCAAAAGCTTTTGCATAGTCAATGAAGCACAGATAGACATTCTTCTGGTATTCTTTGCTTTCTGCCAAGATCCATCTGACATTAGCTATAATATCCCTAGTACCACGACCTCTTCTAAATCCAGCCTGCACATCTGGCAGTTCTCTGTTGACATATTATTCCAAATGTTTTTGGATAATTTTTAGCAGAATCTTGCTTGCATGTGATATCAATGATATTGTTCAATAATTTTCACACTCTTTTGGGTCACCTTACTTTGGAATGGGAACAAATATTGATCTTTTCCAGTCAGTGGGCCAGCTGGCTGTTCTCCAAATTTCTTGGCACAACTTAGTGAGCACATCCAGGCCAGCGTCTGTTTGTTGAAATATGTCAGTTGGTATGCCGTCAACTCCTGGAGCCTTGTTTCTGGCCAATTCCTTCAGGGCAATTTGAACTTCCTCCTTCATCACCATAGGCTCTTGCTCATATGTCATTTCATGAAATTCTTCTGTGTCAGCCAATTACTTCTGATAGATACAGTGACTCTGTGTATTCCTTCCCTCTTCTCTTGATACTTTCTGGATCATGGATCATTTAATATAGTGCCCAAAGTATCCTTAAGTATTGCCACCCGTGGTTTGAATTTGTTTTTCAGCTCCTTCAGCTTAAGAAATGCTGAGCGAGTTCAGCCCTTTTGATTTTCTGACTCCAGCTCTCTGCACATTTCATTATAGTATCTTGTTTTATCATCCCGGGCTGCCTTTTGAAATTTTCTGTTTAGCTCTTTGATTTCTTGGTTTCTTCCTTTAGCTTTGGCTTTTTGGCACTCTAATACAATATTCAGAGTCTCATCTAACATCCGTCTTGGTCTTTTCTTCTTTTTTATCCTTTGTAACAATCTTTTCCATTCTTCATGTACGATTTTCTTGATATCCTCCCAGAGCTCATTTGGTCTATGCTCATTGGTGCTCAAGACCTCAAACCTGTTCCTGAGGTTGTTTTGGAATTCGAGTGGGATAGACTGAAGGTCAAATTTTGGTTCCCGTGGACTTGATTTAATTTTCCTCAACTTCAGTTTGAACTTGCATATGAGTAGTTGGTGGTCTGTGCCACAATCAGCACCCGGCCTGGTTTTCACTGCTGATATTGAGCTCCACCGAGTCTTTCCACAAATATAATCTATTTGATTCCTATGCATAGTTTACAGAATACTCCTGGGCCTCCACAAGAAAAAGACTGATAACCCAAATACAAAATGGGCAAAAGACATGCAAAGAATTTTCACAGAGGAAGATATTAGAATGGCAAACAGATACATGAAGAAATGCTCCAAATCACTGGCAGTAAGAGAGATACAAATCTAAATCACAATGAAGTACCATCTCACTCCAGTAACAGTGGCAAAGTTTAATAGGGCAGCAAGTAATAACTGTTGGAGACAATGTGGTGAGAAAGGAACTCTTATACATTGTGGGTGGGATTGTGAAATGGTGCAACCATTCTGGAAAGCAATTTGGTGCTTCCTCAAAAAGCTGAACATAGAAATTACATGTGATCCAGATATTCCACTACTTGGAATATATACCTACTGATATATGCAGAGAAGGTGAGAACTGAGATTTGTACACCAGTGTTCATTGAAAGAACATGGAAGCAGCCCAAATGTCCAACCACAAATGAATGGATTGAAAAATTATCGTACGTTCACACAGTGCAATACTATGCAGCACACAGGAGCAATGATTTTGTAAATTATTACCTAACCTTGGGAGGGACTGGAGAGCATTATGCTGAGTGATCTAACTCAGTCCCACAAGGATAAATATTGTATAAAACCATGATTAAGGAATAAGTATAAGGATCCAAGAAGGGTGGGAGAGGCTGGAAGCAGAGGGAAGAGGATGTGCAGGGGGAGGGTGGATTAATCATGGGGTTGTACAATTTGATGGGGACAGGGTGAGGGAAATTGAAATAATTTGTTCTTAAAAACAATGTATTCTAATTTGGTAAATAAACGAGTAGATTTTTTTTAAATGATATTTTATTGTCCTTGAACCAAGGGAGAGGCTATTATGTGTCCATGCTGGTAAGACTTCTGGAAACTTACATGAACTGAAATTTCTGGAAGCTTGGAATAGTGCTGTTAAAAGACAATGTATGCTAAAAATGGCCAGGCAGGTGTAATAATAACAGAGGCAACTGAATTAGGTCAGCCTGGAGGAGTCAGGACCTGGGATGCATACAGCTTCGACTGAGCTGCTAGCTGAATTGGGATGACATAAAGGTCTGTCTCCTGTTTGTGGCTGTGCAGTTGGCAGGTCTCATTGATGTCTGCTTGGGGCCCAACTGATTTTGATAGTGTTACTTAAAGTGCTTTGGAGAGGATTGCATGGATTCAGCTTAACTCATTGTTAATGAATTGGAACGGACTCAGCTGAGCCTCCACAAAGGGAGCTATGCACTGCTTGACAGAGCTCCCCATGTTAACTCCCATGATTCTACATTGGGAAAGATGAAAATCTTCACTGACATGGTTTGACGCAGTAACTTCAAAAGTGGGTCTGAGCGCGGGAGAGACTGTGAGGATGGTGCAGGATTGAGACAGTGTTTTTGTTCTGTTGTTGTACATGAAGTTGCTATGAGTCAGAACTGATTCAAGGGCATCTAACAATAACAACAACTGTATGTACTAATAACATTCAGTGAGTTTAATTGTTTTGTTGTTGTTGTTAAGTTCCATCGAGTTGTAAATGACTCATAGCGACCATATGAATGAAAGACCTGAACAGTTGTATAACTTTGGTCATTTCTCCATGTTCATAGAGTTTCCAGAGGCAAGGCATTTTGGAAGTGAATACCAGTCCTGCTCCCAAGCTTGTTTTAATCGGGAAGCTCCACCAAACACTGTTCACCATGGGTAACCATGAGAATATAAGAATATTACTATCAACCTCTACAGAGTTTGGGCATGTTGCCAAGAGAGACCTATCTTTGGAAAAGAACATTATACAGTGCAAGAGAGAAAGACCCCGGATGAGATGGAATGACACAGTAACTGGGGTAGTAGGGGTGATTGTGTCAGAGACAATGAGATTGTCTCAAGATAGAGTAAGATTTAAAGCAACTGTTAACCCAAAAACACATAACAACAACATATAGACAGGATGAATATATTAATCTAAAGATAAGTATTTTTCTAGAAACCAACAACAGTACATTAAAGAGGGAACTGAAAATTAACTGAAGTAGGCTTTCATTTCTCAGGCACTTGCTCGAATGTCTCTCTTATGCACCATGTTCCGTGCTTAGGGCAGCTTTATTCTGGAAACTTGTCGAGTGTGTTTGCTGAAAAGCTGATAATGCTGAGCATAGTGAGGTGCTCTGTCCTCAGTGTTTGCTCCAGGGGTCTGCGAAGCCTTAGAGACCCTAGAAGAGCTTCCTGGGGGAGATTAAGTGGTGTTTGAACTTGGCATTGAATGTAGGAAGTGCCTCAGGTAGGGATGTGGGATGCGAATTGTTGGTGTGATGAGGTCTGTGGAGCAGTATCCTGTGTGATTTGAGACATGTGTCTGTGTGCAAGAGGAAGGGGGATGAGTTGGCATGGCTGATTTCTCTAGGAAGCTGGAGAGGATTTTGGGAGAAAGGGCAAGGGCATCAGCTTTGAGAGTAGCCCAGCCCTCCCCAGAGCTGTGGCTACTTGGGTGAGGAAGAGAAGGCATTTAGAACACAGCTGGAGACCAGTGGCTAGAGATAGGGAAGATTTATGTGGTGTGGTGGTGGGATTCTCATTTTCCCTCCATGTAGGAAACCAGGACTTGATTCATAGCCAATGTACATCTTGTGCATCTGTGATCCACCCATCAGTCTGTACAGGCTTGTGTGTTTCAGGGAGAAATAAAGAGTGGCAGAGTGGGTTAAACATTGAGCTGGTAACCAAAATGTTAGCAGTTTGAACCCACTGTGTATATGAGTGACTGTTTACAAACCAGTAAAAATATTAGAAAGGGGAAAAAAAGAAGCAAAACCCATTTCTTTTTATAGCCCTTGGTAGTGCAGATATTTTGTGCTTTAATGACTAAGGTTGGTGGTTTGAACCAACCTTGTGGTGCTACAGAAAAGAACCTTGGATATCTGCTTCCATAAAGATTACACCACAGAGAAGTCAGTGGAGCAGTTCTCCCCTGTAACATGCTGTTGGCATGTCAGAATTGACCCATAGGCAGCCCATGAGTTGGTTGGTATTTTAATCAGTAGGTGAGAAAAAGAAAATTGTGCCTTTTTCTTGTACATTTTCAGAGAGGAAATTGTGTTATTTTCTGCCAAGTTATAAGAACACATGAGCATATTTCTGGCTTGGATGAGGGATAGGGAGTTTTTCAGAATATCATGAAAGGAATCCATTAATGATTTAGAATATGGCTTAGACCTCTATAAGAGGGAAAGAGCATAATCAATACACTCAAGGTCACTGCTGATGTTTGCTATGTCAGCTAGTCTTTTTTTAAAATTTCAAAAACTATCTCATGCATTCATCTTGATAGGCTTTCCTTGTATTTGGTCCTGGATGTGGGGTCAATGAAATGTTGATGGAAGTAGCCCATCTATGCATAGTATACATACATGATGATCATAAAGAGTTGAACAACTAATTCAATTCAAGATAATACCTAGGAATCAAGAATGAAAGCCCTTATGTTACCAATCTCCTCTGCTAGGCAATTATTATAAAATTAACCCTCATTGCAAAGTTGTTCTTAAAGAACTGTAATCAGTGCATGTGTGCCCTCTTTAATCTCATGAAACAACAAATGAGCAAGAGCCTATGGTGATGAAAGAAGAAGTTCAGGCTGCTTTGAAGGACATGGCAAAAAATAAGGCTCCAGGAATAGATGGTATACCAATTGACATATTTCAGTTAACAGATGCTGCCCTGGACATGCTCACCAAGTTGTGCCAAGAAATCTGGAGAACGACCACTTGGCCAACTGACTGGAAGAGATCGATAATTGTTCCTATCCCAAAGAAAGGCGACCCAACCAAATGTGGAAACTACAGAACAATTTCACTGATTTCACATGCAAGCAAGATTTTACTGAAGATTATCCAAAAACGACTGGAACAGCACATCAACAGAGAACTACCAGAAGTCCAGGCTGGTTTCAGAAGGGGTCGTGGTACTAGAGATATTGTAGCTGATGTTAGATGGATCTTGGCTGAAAGCACGGAATACCAGAGGAATGTCTATCTGTGTTTCATTGACTATGCAAAGGCATTTGACTGTGTAGATCACAACAAACTATGGCTGACTCTCAGAAGAATGGGAATCCCAGAACACTTGATCGTTCTAATGCAAAACTTATACTTGGACCAGGAGGCTGTCGTCAGAACAGAGCAAGGGAACACTGCATGGCTCAAAATTGGGAAGGGCATACACCAGGGATGCATCCTATCTCCATACCTTTTCAACCTATATGCAGAACAGATTATCCGGGAGGCTGGGCTCTATGAGGAGAAATGTGGGGTCAAGATTGGTGGACGATTTATCAACAATCTGCGTTATGCGGATGACACAAGCCTGCTTGCTGAAACTGAGGAGGACCTGAAGCGCCTGCTGCAGAGTGTCAAGGACTGCAGCCTACAATATGGATTGAGGCTCGATGTCAAGAAGACAAAGATTCTCACCACTGGACCAATTGGCACCATCAGCATGGATGGTGAAGAGATTGAGATTGTACACAGCTTTAGTTTGCTTGGCTCCATAGTCAACAGTCTTGGCACCAGCAGCCAGGAAATTAAAAGGCACATTGCCATGGAAAAGTCTGCTGTTAGGGACCTCTCCAAAGTGCTGAAGAGCAGTGGTGTCTCTCTGGAGTCTAAGGTGCGTCTGATACAGGCCATGGTTTTTGCAATCACTTGTTATGCATCAGAGAGTTGGACAATGACCAAGGAGGATAGAAGGAGAATTGATGCCTTTGAGCTGTGGTGCTGGAGAAGAGTATTGAGAATACCATGGACTGCTAGGAAAATAAACAGATTTGTCCTGGAAAGGGTTAAACCGGGTGGCTCCTTGGAGGCAAGGATTCTGAGGCTCCATCTAACTTACTTTGGACATGTTGTGAGGAGAGACCGGTCCTTAGAGAGGGACATCATGCTTGGGAGGGTGGAGGGACAGCGCAGGAGAGGAAGGCCCTCTATGAGGTAGATTGATTCAGTGAATGGGATAATTGGGATGGGAGTGTCAGAGACAGTGCGATTGGCACAGGACAGAGCGGAGTTTAGGGCTGTTGTACATAGGGTCGCTATGAGTCGCAGGCGACTCGACGGCACATAACAACAACAACAACAACATGTCTATTTTTAGTTACTTCTTTCAAATGTGAATTTGCCTTCTTGGTACTTGTGTCATAGTGCCTTATCATAACTGTCCATTTGTTTTTCTATACATTGACAAAGCTGAGCTATCTAGAATAAAGTACATCTAACTTACTAATGTTAACTTACTAATGTTAGAGAAATATGAGCGTCTTAGCACGTTTTTGGACTAAAATTAAAATACTGTTCTCTTAGTACATTATTAAATGGATTCTGATGGTTGTCCCGACTACTATTTAAAATGGTACCCAGCCAGTTAAAGGGGACCCACCCACAACCATATCCTTCCAAGAGATTTGTTTCCTTTAGACATTGCATTGTGCATTGACCAGAATATCTAATATAAATTCTTTTATTCAAATTATTTGCCTTAGTGTTTATTTATAGTACATCTGGATCAACTTAAAAGGGGAAAAAATTAGTCTTACTAGTCTTTGCAATGTCCTGATCCTTGTTCATGCAGACTTAAAAGATAATAGAACCACACAGTAGAATTCACCATTTGAGAAAGTTCATCTGCAAAGAATTCTCCTAGATAAAAGCTCATCACGGCAAGATACAGTGAAAAGCTTTAGAAAATACTTAAGTTTTCCAGTCAAAATGTCATACAAATATTTTCTTAATCATTCTATTTCTTTTATATATATTTATGTTATATGTATCTAAAGATGTATTTTTATATTTATAATTTTTAAATTTTATATAAATATATATTTCTATTTTTATATAAATTATAAATTTATAAATTTTACATATGTTTATACATATATGTTGTTCCTAAGGTCACTATGCATCATACTAGACTCAACAGCACCTAACAATAATAACAACATATACACATACATATATGTATTTTAATATGTATACCTACGCATGTATACATGTGTATGTGTGTATATTTCTGAGAATGATGTTTTGTTATTGATATAAAAGAAAAAATATAGATCAATTTCTCCTTCTTCCTGGATTTTCCTGTCGTCTGAGACAAAACCTTGGAGATTAGAATCTCATATATCACAGATAAAAAAAGTTTTAGGAGCGTCTCTGAACTTGATTTATCTGACATGCATCTCAAACTTGACCTTCCATAACCACTGAAACCATGGTAAAACAATAAAAAACTGTTTTGTTTTAGATGGGAATGTATTTCTTTGAAGTTTGTTAAGGGGCAGACAGGAATTTGAAGGTCAGTCTTTTTCCCCTGTGTTTCTCCTGGAAGAGAACATTATTGCTACTCTCAGTTTCCATCATAGAATGTGCAAGCGAAACATCTGATCATTCTTGCATCAAGTGCTGCCGAATTATTCTCCTGGTTTGAAACAGGGACCAGGCCAGCAGTTCCATTGTGGAATATCATGAGCAGACTTAATTGTAACTGTTTAATGAGGCAGATCCCAATTTTTAGTAGATCACGACCCTTAATGTGTTAAAGCAGAGAGAAAACTCACATTTTTGTTCAACTGACATTTAATACATTTCAAAGAAGTTTTGAATATACTGAGCTGATCAAGAAATGCACTTTACACTATTCATAAAATGCTCCTATACAATACAAAAGTTTTCATGTTCTTTTCATTTACTAGCTCCATTAGTTTACTTCCAGTTTACTAAGGGAATCTCGAGGGGGGGGATTGGGGGGTGCATGCATGCGCTCACTTGTGTGTACACTCAAAAAGACTAAAATAATATCACTGGATTTTTTTGAAAGCCCTTTGAAATAGAAGGGAGGAAAGCACTGGTCTTGGCCTTCAGTGAAATTCAGATTAAAACCCTTGCTCTGAGGACCCTATTGTACTTGAACAATAATGACAGTGATAATGCTAATGATAACATTTGCTGACTAATTACAAGTTTGAGCCATCTGAAATTGACGTTTTTCTAGGTCAAGTTTGGTCAGTTACTGGCATTTTCACATGGCTCAACCCAAACCTCACATGTGCTGAGGCATCGTCCTAAAAGCTTTCTAGATTTTACCTCGTTTGATCCTTCCAACACAGTTATTAGGAAGATATAATTATCACCATATACACATGAGAACACTTACCCTTACACAGACTGAGAAAAATTATCCAAGGTCACAGCTAGTAAGAGAGATTTAAACTCAGCTATTTTATAACCTTACATCACATGTTGTTATGTGCTGCTGAGTTGGAACCGACCCATAGCTGACGCTCCAGTGGATTTTCAGAGCCAATTAATCTTGTGGAAGGAGGTTGTTCATCCTTCTTGTATGGAACAGATGGTGGATTCGAGCTATGTGCCTTCAGGATTGCAGTGCAGCTTCTTACCACTAGGTCACCAGTTGTATAATCGCTCTGTAAGACACTATTGCCCTGAGTTAGTTCCGCATAGTGACTTCATGTATAACAGAGCAAACACCACTAATTCTGTGCCATCTTCATAGTCATCCATGTTTGAGTTTGTTGTTGCTGCTATAGTGCCAGTCCATCTCATTGAAAGTTTCTCTCTACCAAACATGATGTTCTTTCTTTGATCATATTCTGTGTTGATCAGACATTATATAACTCCTCTGAGGTTCAATTTCTTTTGTAAATAGAGCAGAAATGTCATAAAGATTTGAGATGATATGTGCCAAGTGCTTTTTCTAATGTCTAACCATTGTTTATTACCTGTGTACATTAATAATGTGCAGTATTGTTCTTATCATCATTGTTACTGTCCCCAGCATTGGAGTCTCCCATTTCACTTACAAAACAGTGCTTACACAATGTACAAAGAGACAATGAAAGAATGCACCTGGGGTGGGGGGAGGTGAGGGGGGGGTGTGGGTGTGCACTGAGAGATCTTTTCACGTTTACAACTACACCTTGCTCAAACTGCAGTGTTTTGTGCCTAATACTTGCACATGCATTTTTCCCACTTTGGCATTTTAAACACAGGGGTGAAATTGGTTGAAAAGAGTGGTGTCTGTGACAAATTGGCTTAATTGAAAAAAAAAATATTGCCCTGGGTGGGCGATGTTGCATAGCTGGGCAGACTGATTAGCCACATGCAATCTAAGTAGGGGGTTTTATTGATTGCCATAGCATGGCCTAAATTGTAGTCTGACTTATAATAAAAATACTACTATTTCTGTGCTACTAATTGAGAGGCAGCATTTTCACATGGTAGATTGGGATGAGTGAGGACAGCAGACACCTTTCTAGCTGTGTCCCATAAACACTTTGCTGTGTCAGGCCTATTTCTCCTTTGTATGCTTTAGTTTTCCCTTTGACCCACATAGGCGATCATATTGTGGAGAACAATGCACGTCTTAATTTTTCAGTAGTGCTCTCCTATTTGACATTTTTGTTACCTCATAAATCATCCTTTGCAAACCCCATAGAATCACAGTGGTCCATTTAACACTGATCATGGAGATATGCAGGACTGGGCATCGTCTCATGCCCTTATACCTGGGCTGCTGTGACTAGGGGCTGACTTAATGGCAGGCACCTAACAACAAGGGAAATACTAACCAGACTACACAGACGAAGACATTTTAAGGGGAGGAATGAAGAATTGGAAGAACTCACCTCACTGTTGTGTTGTATGTAGCTTATAGAAATGGCTATAGAATAAGTCAGCAAGCCACAACCTGTGGGACAAATCTGCTTACATACATAAAGTTTTATTAGAATACAGTCACATTCATTTGTTTACTTATATCAAAGACCGTTTCAAGCTGTAACAGCCATTTTGAGTATATAGAGTATGACCATGTAGACAATGAAGATAGACATATTTATAGATAAATTGTGCTGGGCCTTGTTGTTGGACCTGGGGTGGTTTTGGACAAGTAGACTTACTCCTCATTAGCCCAGACTGTTTTATTTTGTGTCTAACAATGCAACTTTGATGAGATGTCTTGTGAATCCCAAGCGTTCATGTGTATATCTGCCAAGAGGTTGAACATAGATGCTTCCAGAAATATTTTAGCTTTTACCCTCAGCATTTGGCAGTAGATGAAAACTACTTGTTCAAAAAGAAAGAATCTTCTCTCTATAAAAATAGCAAATTACACAGGAAGAGGTCAGGGAGAAATTTAACAAGGAATAAAACTGACTCACCATGTTAAAATGGACAGTTTGTCCATCCCTGTTTATCCATTTGCTCATCTCACATGGGCAGAGGGGAAGGCTCTTGATTCCTTGTTCTTTTTTCTTTCTGGAAGAGAAAATGAACAGGTTAAAAAAGAATTAAAATGAATTAACATCACAACACTATTAAGCCAACATAATTACATACATGTTGAAGTCAGATACAGCAGAATTTTTATTAGGTGTTTGAAATTGGTCAAGCTATTTGTCTAGGGATGATGGAAGGAGAATTGAAACCTTTCAGCTGTGGTGCTGGAGAAGAGTATTGAGTATACCATGGACTGCTAAGAGAACAAACAGGTTTGTCCTAGAGAGGATGAAATCAGGCTTCTCTTTGGGGGCAAGGATTCTGAAGCTTCGTCTGACATACTTTGGTCATGTTACAAGGCGAGATCAGTCCTTGGAGAGGGACGTCATGCTTGGGAGGGTGGAGGGACAGCACAAGAGCAAGACTATCTATGAGATGGATTGATTCAGTGACTGGGGTAGTGGGGGTAGGTGTGTCAGAGACAATAAGATTGGCACAGAATAGAGTAGGGTTTAGGGCTTGTGTAGATAAGGTCACTATGAGTTGCAGGCAACTCGATGGCCCATAACAACATTTGTCATTGCCAAATGTACCCTTGAAATGATGTAAGATAATACTTACCTGGCAGGGGAGATACCATGGTCAAGAATGTGGTTTTCCCAGGGTGAGTCTTATCCATTGTATTCTGGGTGTGCTGACCCCTGAGATTTCTCCAAATGTGGGAAACTCGACTGTGTAATTTATGGTGTCGGGGGACTGTGTTCATGTTCTCCCTTTATAATAAAGAGAAAAAAATGATATAAAAGGATAAAATACATTTTAAACATAAGTGTGTGAAATTCCTGGGGTAGAATGCTTCGCACACAGCAAGGCATCAAAGCAGGTCTCCACCTCCTTTATCTTTTCCTCTTTCAAGGCTTTCTGGATTTTTTGCATAGATCTTTCTCATCATGGTTGAGGTTGTTGCTGTTTGTTGTTGTTATGTGCCATTGAGTTGTTTGCGACTCATAGCGACTCTATGTACAACAGCCCTAAACCCTGCTCTATCCTGTGCCAATCTCATTGCTTCTGACACACCCATCCCGATTACCCCAGTCACTGAATCAATCCACCTCATAGAGGGTCTTCCCCTCCTGTGCTGTCCCTCCACTCTACCCAGCATGATGTCCCTCTCCAAAAACCTGTCTCTCCTTACAACATGTCCAAAGTATGTCAGACGAAGCTCCAGAATCCTTGCCTCCAAGGAGCAGCCTGGTTTAACCCTCTCAAGGATTAATCTGTTTGTTTTCTTGGCAGTCCATGGTACATTCAGTACTCTTCTCCAGCACCACAACTCAAAGGCGTCAATTCTCCTTCTATCCTCCCTAGTCATTGTCCAGCTCTCTGATGCATAACAAGTGATTGCGAAGACCATGGCCTGTATCAGACACACCTTAGTCTCCAGAGAGACTGAACTGACTGGCAATATGAACTCACTCAGTGGCTCTTTGGCAAACACATGCCTGGTGTCCTGCTTCTGTGATTATAACCCAGAAAATCCTGGGGAATAGTTCTGTTCACTTGACACATTGCTTGGAATTAGCTCTGTCATAACAGATTTTATGTTTGTAGTCTTGAAGCTCAGAGTCAGGGCTAGAATCTAGTTCTAAACAGGCAAGATTGCTTCCCTCAGTCCTTGTTCTGGAGCTCTGGTGGCCTGAGTGTGATACCTTGCAGTGCTTTTGGAGAGAGCTTCTGTAAAGCCTGCCACTTGCTTTGAGGGAGCAAGAGGGTCAAACTCCTCCCATAATGATTTGCAGCCTTAGAAACCTAGTTAGAGGGTCACAATGAGTCAGAGGGACTGGATGACAGTGGATGTGATTGGATGTTAGTATGTCGTAAGCAGTTAGAATCTCCTTATGGGAATATGACTTGAAGGAAGCAAATACTGTGATCAGGGAAAACATCAGTTTAGAAACATCTATGCTTTCTTTATCTCAGCATACTTTGTACCTTGAGATCTCATCTCTACCTGTTACAGAGCATTTACTTATTTGCTATTTGTAAGTAAACTTGGTATAAACTGTAGAATAGGCCTCCTCAGGAGACTGTACCATCTCACATCCTTGAAGGATGGCTGAAAAGTCAATCAGTGGAAGAGCAACAGAGTTCTAATAGTTGACTTTTTCTTCTGCTTCTGCCAAAAGGACTACTGCCCTTCTTGGACTGGGGTCAGCCTCTTTCCTGGCCCTTCCTGTGCTGCCCTCGTTATACTCACCTGTCCTCCACTTGGGTAATTCTGTTGTCTCCCTAGCCCAAAGCCATTGGTATCCTCAGCCCTTCTGTGCCCGGTTCGGGAGTTCAAGTCATTGTGGAGTTTTCTGTGTCTGCTGAGGCTCTTGGGAATCCTGCTTTGTGTGCAGACCAAGTCTTGTGCAGTAGTACTCCTTTCTCTGGTCCTGAGAAGAGGTCACAGATGTGACTTCCGTGGCCTTTTCACAGATGTCTTGGCAGGAATCAGCCACACTTCTCAACTCTTGAATCCTTAGATGTTCAGGGAATTCTGTTGTTTCCCATCAACCATAGGATTCAACCCAAGGAGCTGAGCAGGCTGGTGAGAAGGGCCCATCCCCGGGGTCCTCCAGCTGCATGTGGATAGCTAACATTGTCACATGCCTACTTTTGGACTCAGAAGATGCTGGAAAATCCATTCTACTGGCTTTTCAGCCTAAAGAGTAGGAAAAGGGAAGGGAAGGGTACTTTGAGTGGTTTTTGAGCCACAAATGCCTGCCAAACAGAAATCTTTGAAGAAAGAATAGTAACATTACTTAAATAAAGATTTTCATCTTCAAGGTCATAGAATGGCAATTTCTTTAATTTTTCCAAAATTTCAAAAACTTTTGGTGATTAAAATCATTCGTTTAATGAGGGATTGGTTTGTGAGATATTTGGGTATCTGGAACAAAGAGGTGACCACACTGATTACTATTGAAAACCAGATGAGGAGGATAGGAATTGTATTTAACTATCATGGGGAACAAACTTTTAAAACACATTAAAAATCTCTCATGAAAACAATGATGAATTGCATAATACTGAATTCTTATTTTCTTTTGGGTAAAACTAAATTACCCCCTACTTGACTAAACATACTGGAGATGTTTTATTGACTTAATTTTGATTCTCACACGTATATGAGTGTAATAAAGCTTAATTTTTTTAAGAATATTTCATAATTTAGAACTTTCATAAATTCATGCTGACTTCTCTTTCCAATATAAAACAAATTAGGCTCTAATGCACATTAATCACCATATCCTTATAATAATATTGAAATAATCTGAACCTTCAATTAAGGAATAATCTGAAGGTGAGTGTCTTAGTTAGCTAGTGCTATTGTAACGGAGACATTACAGATGCACACTTTAATAAATAGAAATTTATTCTCTTAGAGTTTCGGAGTATAGAAGCTTACAGCCAGGTTGCCAGCCCTAGGAAGCTTCCTCTATGTCTTCAGGTGTTAGGAGTTTCACAGTGCAGGAGCCTGAATTCCGAGGGTTCCCTCTGCTCCCAGCTCTTCTGTCTTCATGGTGCTGAGGTTCCCTTTCTGCTCAGTTTCATTGCCTTTTATCTTTTGTGAAATACATGGGTTATAAGCCAGACCCCAGGAAAGTTCTGTAGCCCTTAGATCAGGGCTGTGAGTCTATTAAGGGTATCACATCCCACTCTTTATCCTTTTATAACTGTTTGTTTTATTAGATCATGGAGAACCTTTACATGTTGTTGTTGTTGTTATGTGCCGTCGAGTCGTTTGCGACTCATAGCGACCCTATGTACAACAGCCCTAAACCCTGCTTTATCCTGTGCCAATCGCACTGCTTCTGACACCCATCCCGATTACCCCAGTCACTGAATCAGTCCATCTCATAGAGGGTCTTCCCCTCTTGCGGCCGTCCCTCCACCCTCCCAGGTATGATGTCCCTCTCCAAGGACCTGTTCCTCCTTGCAACATGCTCAAAGTGTGTTAGACGAAGCCCCAGAATCCTTGTCTCCAAGGAGTTGCTTGGTTTAATCCTCTCCAGGATGAATCTGTTTGTTTTCTTGGCAGGCCATAGTACATTCAATACTCTTCTCCAGCACCACAGCTCAAAGGCGTCAATTCTCCTTCTATCCTCCCTAGTCATTGCCCAGCTCTCTGATGCATAACAAGTGATTGCAAAGACCATGGCCTATATCAGGCGCACCTTAGTCTCCAGAGAGACACCGTTGCTCTTGAGTACTTTAGAGAGGTCCCTAATAGCAGACCTTCCCATCACAATACATTTTTTTATTTCCTGACTGCTGGTGCCAAGAGTGTTGACCGTGGAGCCGAGCAAACTGAAGTTGTGAACAATCTCAATCTCTTCGCCATCCATCCTGATGCTACCGATTGGTCCAGTGGTGAGAATCTTTGTCTTCTTGACATTGAGCCTCAGTCCATACTGAAGGCTGCAGTCCTTGACACTCTGTAGCAGGCGCTTCAGGTCCTCCTCAGTTTCAGCAGGCAGGGTTGTGTCATCCGCATAATGCAGGTTGTTGATAATTCGTCCACCAATCTTGACCCCACAATTCTCCTCATAGAGCCCAGCCTTCCGGATAATCTGCTCTGCATACAGGTTGAAAAGGTATGGAGACAGGACACATCCCTGGCGTACACCCTTCCCAATTTTGAACCATGCAGTGTTACATTCTTAGGAGTATTCTTAGGAGACACACTTAGTAGTGTATTCTTAGGAGACTCACTTCAGGCCATGATAGTAGGAAAAGGTAAAGGAAAGTCAGCATTAGGCAGATGGTATAGCAATGAGAAATGGGTGAATTAGGGCCCCAGGCCAAATATGACCTGATGTGTATTTTATAAATCAAGGTTTTTCTGGGACACAGCCAGCTCATTCCTATCCATCATATCTACAGTTGCTTTTTGCTCTACAGTTACAGAGTCATTTTGACACAAATTTTATTGGTCCGAAACAGAAAATACCTACCATTTGGGAATTTACAGAAAAAGCTTTTCTGTGAAGTGATTCCATGATAGCTAAACAAGTGACTGAGTTTCTCTTTCTCTCCATATGCAGATCAATTTAATGGTGTTTTGGGTGTTTTTTTTTTGTTATTAAATGGCATCGAGTCAGACCCAACTCATAGTGACACTGTTCACATCACAGTTTGTGTTGATACATCAAAGCTTCCCAGCTATAGTCACTGGACACAGATTTTCATACCAATTACAGCTGATTCCATTTCTGCCCATGGCTTTCATTCTAGGACAAACCTGCTGGGAAGCAGAGCTAGACAATCTCTAGATTTCCTGTTTTACTGCAAATTTCCAACTCAGTGCCAGAGAGTTCCTGTCCTACCTGAAACAAGAGGACTCCTTTACTCACAGCTTTAGCCCTGAACGCAGTTTCCCATCTTTTGTGCTTGTGTGCAACAAAGTGTCCAGCATATTAGACCAATATCACAAATCAGCTGCAACTTTTTAAAATGCCAAGCACTAGTTCTTTTCAGAGGAAGGAAGAGAGGAGATCTAAAATCTGCTGATAATAATTTTAACAAGTGGACACTGAATCAGTTCGTACTCTGTGGCCACCTCCTATGTATTAGCAGACTGTGCCCCAGAAGGCGGTTAGTGGTTGGTTTTTTGGACGTGTGTTTCCGAGACATTTCTAGATTCCAGTCGCCAGCCAAATGTGTTAACTGTTTTTACGGCCCAGGAATAGAACTGATAATTACTGTATGTGTATGGTATGCCAGATCTGCCTCTAAGCACTTTATATGTGTTATCTCATTTAATATTTACAGTAACCCCATGATTTAATATCATCAGTTCCATTTTACAGATGAGGAATGTCAGCATTATGCTCGAAGCCACATAGTTGCTTATTTGAGCCCATGCAGTAACCACACTTTATCTCCTAGAAGTCAGACTTCTTCACAAAAGCTCATCTCTCTTTTAACCTCCATTAAAGAGGAAATACCAGACTTAGGCTGGAGTTATTTGCAATTATGGACATCTAGAATAAGACTAGGGAACTCTGGTGGCCGAGTGGTAAGGAGTTTCACTGTCAACCCAAAGGCAGGTGATTTGAATCTGCCAACTGCTCTACCGGAGAAAGATGGGCAGTCTCCACCTGTGCAGTTTACACCTCTGAACACCCATTGGAGGGACAGTTGTGAGTTGGTTCTGACTCGACAGTACACAACAACAACAACAGAATAAGACTGCGTCCTTTATCACAGGCCCCTGACCCTGCTGTGTGCAGTCACGACAGTCCTTTGGAGGCTATTTCACAGCCTTCTCTTCTCCTCAAATTAAAAAAAAAAATCAGAAGTACAGGGATTTGAGTGATATGTGTGTGAAACAGGGTCATTATTGTGAAATCCCATATCTTTGCCAGTATTATTCTTTCTGATAATTAGAAAACATCAAGTAGAGAACAATATGGAACAATTTATGACCTAGGGTTATTTCAGTTCTAGATAACTTTCTGCCATGCTGCTCTGGGAAGTAGAAAGTATTGCTTTGTATAATCACCTCTTCTTTTTAAAAAAATTCTTACTTTAATTGTGATTTTAATGAAAAGTTACAGAAAAGTTGGATTTTCATTTATTCATTGTTGCACATTTTCCTCCTTCCCCTCTTTTTTTTAAAAAAGTATTCATTCATTGTTGCACAATTTCCTCCCTCTCATTCCTCCTTGCAACGAATCTCTTATTCTGGACAGTTGTCTTACATATGAAGCCTTATCATATATTTCTTTTAAACATTATTTATGAACTCTTTTTCTATTCTCTTTCCAACCCCTTGTCAGTCCTGTATTTGTCCTTTTGAGACTGAGATATTTCACTCAGCATAATGTCCTCCAGGGCCACCCATGTCGTGTAAAGTTGTATGAGTTCATTTGTTTTAGTGCTACATAGTACTCCATTGTGTGAGTATACCACAGCTATGCAATCCATTAATTTATTGATGGGCACTTGGGTTGTTTGCATCTCTTCTCTTATGAATAACACAATAATAAGCATGAGTGTGCATACATCTCTTTGGATGGTGGTTCTAGTTTCTTTAGGGTATATTTCTAGCAGTGCAGTTGCTGAGTCAACTGGTATTTCTATTTCCAACTTTTTGAGAACGCACCAAAATACTTTCCATAGTGGCGGTATCATTTTACACTCCCATCATCAGTAAATAAGGATTCTAATCTCTCCACAACCTCACCAGTATTTGTTGTTTGCTGTTCTATTGAGCTTTGCTATTGTTGTGGAAGTGAGGTGATATCTCATAATTGTTTTGATTTACATCTCTCTTATAACTAAGGATTTTGAACATTTCTTAATGTGTTTGTCTGCCATCTTCCAAGCATAATGAAAAACCTATAACAGGAGAGAAAGAATCAAATCCCCGTGCACATCAAAAACTTCTCTAACAGGGTAAGAAAAAAGGCCACAGACTGAAAAAAATATTTGGTGATGACATATGTGATAAGGGACTCATATCTAAAATTTATAGAATATTCCAGAATCTCAACAAGAAAAAGATAAACAACTCATTCACAAAATGGGCACAGTATATGAACAGCACTTCACTAGAGAAGACATTCAGCTTGCCTGGTTTTTTCAGCAAACTGCCAGCTAGGAACTGTGATGGCTTCAGGTGGGTTGTTATGTTTTGTTTTGATAAAAAGCTGATTCCAGTTGAAATCAGTGTGGAGCACCAGATCAAAGGGGGTTGCCTTAGGTAGTGCTCTGCCTGAGTGTGGCCCTGACAGAGAGGGGTAGGTATGCAGAGTTCGTGGGTTACCAAGAGAAGCATGACCAAATTAGACTTTCAGGATAAGTTAACCTCCTTCTCAAGGTTTAACTTCTCATTAGTTTCTCCTGGTAAATACAGCAATAAACAACTAACCAGTAGTGTTCATTATCAGCACAAGTCCCTGCTTAATTTATTTTATGATAATTAACTTTATAATTATATAGTAAAACACTTACTTTCTCCCTTAAGAAATTGCCTGGATCTTCAGAAGGGACTTTGTGTCTGTAATTTAGGTGCAATTAGCCAGTTAAATTTAGTTCAAGTTTGGTTCACTTACTGCTGCTGGAAGATTCTAGGTAGGAAGAAATGTGCTGTGTGTCAGACCCTTCTCTGGATATAAAGACGGCATGACTGGAGGCTTTTCCCTGGACATTGAGAAGCTAGTGTGGGCCTCTTGGAGAATCTGAAGCTAAAAATATATCAGTATACCAGCAGCCAGCAGGTCCACTCTGGTTTGGAAAGGCCTTGAACACGGTGAATTCAGGTGAGGCTGTGGTCATCCCTGAGGCTGACAGCTGAGAAGCCACACAGCTTCCAGGCCCTATGCTCACAAGCCCCTCAATTTAAGATACACTTTTTTTTTTTTGGCAGTCTTGCCTTTTATTATTAAAAAAGTTTGATTGCCAAAGAAATATGAAGAACATAGTGGTAAAGTACATGGTAGAATGTTTAACTTCTTATACCAAAAGTGTAACAAAAGTTTCTACTGGAAACCCAAACCTATTTTTATAAAAGAATGGTTATAATTGTACCAGAAAGTGACATACACATAAACCTATCAATTATGCACAGGGTCTATAGTTTAAGTGGTGAAGGAGTTTGGCAACACTGGAAATAAGTGGCAAGGTTTTCTTGTTTAGAGTTTTTTGGGTTTGTTTCTTATGCATGAAGTCCTTTACACAGCATCAATTATCAAGTACATGGAAATTACAGTAAAAAAATGATCAGAATCAAAAGTTAATCATGTATGATGAAAAGTTCTTTCAGTTAGTCCTCATTGCCCATGTGTTGACTTCCAGCAATTAAAGACATAAACTCAAACTGGCTAAAATTTTTTACTCTCTCTCTGATAACCATTCCTAGAACCACAGCAGGTATGAATCATTCGAGTTTGTTGCCCCAATTCTCTAGCTCTGGAGTTCTGCTATGGAAATTGCTGGCTTTAACAATGAAGAGAAGTTGTGGTGTCTATATCCAAGTTATTGAAATAAAATTGGTCTACCTTTAGAGGAGCTGAGTTCTGGCACTCAACTATTACTAGCAAAAGGTACTGCTGGTTAAATTGTTTCCTTTAAGTTATTTCTAGATTTCAAAGTCATATAACAGAAGATCTTAATTTATGTAATAAATCAACTGTTGTGTGTTTAGATACTAAAAGTCTAAAAAACAAGTCATACCTAATACCACTCTGTATCTTGCTTTCTCTATTAAAATGTGCACATGGGAAATCAGCATAATTTAGTACAATTTACCTAGCTACAACTTTTTGAATATTTACAAAACGTTGAGTCTCAATGAAGAAGCTTTTATTTAAAAGACATAATATTATTTTTTTAACATAACTCAGTTTTATTTGAAGACATAATAATATTCTTTTAAAACCCTAAATTGATCCAATTTATTTTTAAAATAAGGGTTGACTCATGTTTTCAGTTTATTGGCATACAGAAAAACCTTAATAGAATAATGTGGTAGGCTTCCTTTTCAACATCTTCATGTAAGAATTCCACAGTGCCAGAAAGATACACTTTTACTTGAGTGTGAAGTGACAATTTTTGAGCAAAGTTGCTTTCTGCAACCTTTACTTTACAGCCTATGATAAAGAATCATAGGCTTATAATATAAAATCCATACAAATCAAATGTACTGCAAAAGAATTGCTTCTGATTTGTGGAGACTCTCCACTGGCTTTCCAAGGCTCTGGTACTTAAGGAAGGAGAAGGACCATCCTTCTTCTGTAGAGCAGCTGGTGGACTTGAGCTGTTGACCTTGCAGTTACCAGCTGACTAGTATATGCACCAAGTAATTCTTTATAGTGACCCCTGAAGACACTGTGGGTTTTGTTAGAGTTTATTGCTCGTAACAGAAATGGAAATCTAGAAAGCAATAACGTTCATTTGTTCTAGGAAAGACCTAATAGTTCAGATGATTAATATGCTTGGCCTATAACTGAAAAGATGGAGGTTTGAGTCCACTTAGAGGCTCTTCAGAAGAAACGCCAGATGAGGTAAAAAATAAGCCATTGAAAACTCTGTGGAACAGAGTTCTCTGATGCACATGAGGTCACCTTGAAATAAATTTGACAGCAACTGGTTTTATTATTTAGTTTTGAGTTGTTGGGTTTTGGGTTTTTTTTGGTTTTTGTTTTTTTTTACATTGTTGCTTTTGGTTTTTGTTCTAGTAAGTAGCACAAGAGTATCTGGACAACATTGGAGAGGTTAGCGGAAAAAGGATTCATTTCTTCTAAAGTAATAGTGGAGTCACGGTGGTGTAGTGCCATGCGTGCTGGTTGGTGGATCTAATCCATCAGCTGCTCTGTGAGAGAGAGAGGATGCACTCTCCACCCTATGTTTGCAAACCCATTTTAGGTTCTAATCCAAAAGGCCTGTGGGGCAGTTCTGTTCTATCACATGAGGTCACCATGGGTCAAAATTGACTCAGTGGTACTAAGCAGCATTGTTAAGGTGTGAGGTGGTTTGTAAGTGTGTGATTCATGCAATGAAGTAAAGAAGTAGTCACCTAGTTGCCTCTCTCTCCATGTTTACCTCGGCTGAGGAGCTGGCCTCTTCCTCCAGTCGCCGTGAGTCCGTTCTGACATGGAGGTCCCGTGTGTTTCAGAGGAGAACTGTTCTCAGCGATTTTTCAGTGGCTTACTTCCTGAAAGTAGATTAGCCTTTTTGTCCAAGGTACCTCTGTGAATTGAACCTCTAACCCTTTGGCCAGCAACCATGTATGTTAAGCATTTACACTATCCAGGGACTGCACAGACACAATCAAGTACTTTTCTTAGTTCTAGTCATCATAGCAGCCCTGTGTGTTAGTGTTTCAGTCTACATTTTTGAGTTGAGTATCTGAGGTTGGTTGAGTATCTTGAGCTGTGGTGCTGGAGAAGAGTATTGAATGTACCATGGACTGCCAAGAAAACAAACAGATTCATCCTAGAGAGGGTTAAACCAGGCTGCTCCTTGGAGGCAAGGATTCTGGGGCTTCGCCTGATATACTCTGGACATGTTGTAAGGAGAGACAGGTCTTTAGAGAGGGACATCATGCTGGGCAGAGTGGAGGGACAGTGCAGGAGGGGAAGACCCTCTATGAGATGGATTGATTCAGTGACTGGGGTAATCGGGATGGGTGTGTCAGAGGCAATGAGATTGGCACAGGATAGAGCAGAGTTTAGGGCTGTTGTACATAGGGTCGCTATGAGTCACAAACTACTCGACGGCACATAACAACAACAACAACATCTGAGGTTGGGTAGTTTGGCCAGGTTACACTGCTCAGGGGTGACATAGACAGGATCCAGTCTTGGGTTTGTGGTTTCCACCAGTGGGTGGTATCACTCACAATAGTACTGTGGAAAGCAATCATTAGCTTAAAGTTGCGAAGGAAGATAAAAACAGAGGGAGATTGTACAATACCAGGGGCAGTTGTAAGTTCTAGGATCATGTATTCCTAAATGATGGATGACAGTAAACGTCTATAATTATAAAAAGTGAAAGAAAAATATAGTTTTAAGAAACTAATCTATAAACAAATATGAGATATCATCTCATCCCAGTAAGAATAGCAGAGTTCAACGGAGCAGCAAACAACAAATGCTGGCAAGGTTGTGGAGAAACTGGAACCCTTATTCACTGTTGGTGGGAGTGTAAAATGGTACAATCACTATGGAATGCAGTATGACACTTTCTCAAAAAGTTGGAAAATAGAATTACCATTTGGCCCAGCAATTCCACTACTGGGAATATACCCTAAAGGAACTAGAACTGCTACCCAAGCAGATAATATGCACACCCATGTTTATTGCTGCTTTGTTCACAATAGAAAAGAGTTGGAAACAACCTAAGCACCCATCAAGAAATGAATGGATAGAGAAGCTGTAGCATATTCACACAATTGACTATTAAGCAGCACTGAAAAAAGAAAAACTCATGAAATATTGTACAAAATGGGTGACCAGGGAGGACTCTATGCTGAGTGAAATATCTCAGTCACAAAAAGGCAAATCCTGCCTAATTCCACTGTTATCAAACAGGACTTACCTGAGGGTTTTGGGAAAACTAAGAAAAGAGGCGATAATTAATGTACATGCATTGAAACAAATGAGGGCAAGAACTATATAAAAGCAATATGTGCTGTTTTTGTGTTAGGCACCATCGAGTCGCAGGCGACTCATAGCAACCCTTTGAAAGAAAGACCTGGACACTTATATAACTTTTGTCCTTTCTCCGGAATCATAGGGTGTCCAGAGGCAAACTGTTACAGAAGTAGATGCCGCCCTGCTTCCAAGCTTGTTTTAATTGGGGAGTACCACCAAAAACTGTCTAGTATAGGTAACCATTCTAGCATTTGGCACATCAGTGTCACAGTGTTCAGCTTCCCAGCAACCACAGAATATATGACTAGGCAAGACAAGAGTCCAGAATAAGAGGTGCATAGTAAAGTAGACTAGGTGGAGGACTATATAAGAAGAAAGATTTTTTCCCCCAAAGAATAAGGCAAACTGGTGGGGAGGGGTAAGCAGGGAGGAAAATGTGCAACAATGAATGAATGGAAATCCAAGTTCTCTATGAACTTTCATTAAAATCTCAATTTAAAAAACAAAACACCACCACCCTAATGTAGTCATCCTATGCATAACATCAGGTGAAATGCATGTTTATAGCCTACATTTGTGTTTATTATAAAAGGTATTTGCAATGAATAAATCATCGAATGTGCAGAATTCTATCATTTTATCTCCAGCCTCATTTCTGCCACCGAGTCCATATTTTCCAGCTACTGATCCTTCTTCCCTGTTCTCAACTTTTGCGTTCCAGTTGCCCATTATTATCAATGCATCTTGACTGCATGTTCCATCAATCTCTGACTGCAAAAGTTGGTAGAAATCTTCCATTTCCTCCTCTTTGGCTCTAGTTGTTGGTGCATATATTTTAATGATAGTGGTATTCACTTGACTTCCTTGTATGCATATGGATATTATCCTGTCATTCACCACACTGTATTTCATGATGGATCTAGAAATTACTTTTTAATTATGAAACCAACCCCATTTTTCCCATCCTTTCATCCTTGGCATGGTAGATAATATGATAATCTGATTCAAAATGTCCCTTCCCAAGCCATCTCACTTCCTCAATACCTAGTATGTCAACTTTTATGTATTTCATTTCTTTGTTAACAACGTCCAATATTCCTACATTCATGCTTCTCACATTCCACATTCCAATCACTAGTTTCTGCTTACAGCTGTTTCTCCTTCTTTGTGTTTCCGTATCTGAGATCTCAGCCTCAGTTACCATATCTGCTAGTCTAAGCGTGCTCTGTTGTACATAGGGTTTTTGAAAGCCTGTTATTTCAGAAGTGGATGGCCAATCCTTCTTCCTAGTCTGCCTTAATTTGTGTTGTTTTCTGGTTGGTTTGAGTTTTTGATTGGGTTTTTTTTTTGGTGGGTTTTTTTCTTTAATAATTGTATCTGACAGACAAGTATTTTACAGAAAAGAGCAGATTAAAGACATTTTAACAATTAGAAAAATAACCAATAGATTCAGTGTTGCTACCCACCCTTGCCAGGTGTATTTTGACCCACCCCTTTCCCTACTCTACCAGTATCCCTTTCCGCTTCTGCCTATATTGTTCAACACCTCTCTCCCCTTGACCAGCCATTGATATGATGGCTTAAGTCTCAAGCCAGTCGGGATTTCTGTGATTCTGAACACCTCATGCTGCTGCCAGTCTTTTATGACCTGAAGCGCTTGTTGCAGAAAATTGAGGACTGCATCCTTCAATATAGATTGAAGCTCAACATCAAGAAAACAAAAGATTCTCACCACTGGGCCAATTGGTAACATCAGTGTGGTTAGTGAAGAGATTGAGATAGTTAATAGTTTTCATTTGCTTGGTTCCACAGTCAACACTCTTGGTAACAGCAGCCACAAAATCAAGAGACAAATTACATTGGGAAAGTCAGCTGCCAGGGACTTCTCTAGAGTACTGAAGAGCAACAACATCAGGTTGGAGACTAAATGTGCTATCTATCAGAGAACTAGACAGTGACTAGGGATGATAGAAAGAGAATTGATGTCTTTGAGCTGTGGTGTGGAAAAGAGTGTTGAATATACCATGGACTGCTAGGAGAACAAACAAGTTTGTCCTGGAAGAGAGTGAAGCCGGGCTGCTCCTTGGAGGTAAGGATTCTGAAGCTTCATCTGACATACTTTGGGTATGTTGCAAACAGTCCTTGGAGAGGGACATCATGTTTGGGAGAGTGAAGACCCTCGATGAGATGGATAAATTCAATGATTGGGGTAGTGGGAGTAGGTGTGTCAGAGACAGTGAGGTTAGCACAGGACAGAGCAAGGGTTAGGGTTCTAGTACATAGGGTTGCTATGAGTTGCAAGCGCCTTGATGGCACATAACAACAATAACAACATTCTAGTCATTCCCTCTGTGCACATACAGTTACGCTTTATACTTTCATTTGTGTGACCTTTTAAAATTTTTACTGCTTTCATATAAGGCAATACATTTATTTCACACATCTGTCTTAGAAGGACTCTATGAGCCTTATGTGGAATTTTGGGTTAAACTTGGAATTCATTTAGTTTTACATGGCAAATAGCCGTTTCCTTCTAATCACATTGACTTAGCAAAGTTTCCTGTAAGTATTAGAAACTGTTCCTTACAAAAATGTCAGATGTTTGGAGAGACTAAAATTTCTTTTTTAAAGGTCTAGAGTATGTTGTTTTCCCAGTGTCTTTGTTCTGACTGATCCTTAAGTTGATTGCACTCGTTCTTAACAAAGCTGTTACGTTTGATTCACTATAGTTGGGACTAAGCACTGTTTTGTTCCATTGTAGGTGACATTGCAATGAGTTGAAACCAACTCTTGAGCAGCTAGTGAGTTCCTATTCTGACTTTATTCAAAGAAGAAAATAAATTGAGAAATCTAAGTGTGTGTATAAAAACTCAAGTTCTTTTGGATGCAGGATTTCCCTTATGTTTAAACTTGTACCTGAACCAAAGAATGCAGAGGGGACTTGTGTCCTGACATGAAGGAGCCAGGATTAATGCCATCCTGTCTTACAGAAAGGACGTCACTGCGTAAAACCACTGAGGCTGGCACATGGCCAGCTTTCCTAAGCCCTCACTGAGGTGTTAATATGGTGAGATGACATTGCTGGGCAGCATGGGCCTTTCTCAACACGAGCTCTTTGATCAAATAAAAATGTCACTGGCCACCAAGGCCTTTCCACCTATGGGCAGATGCTTTGTTCAAACCTCAGTCTGAATGCAGGGCTATAGTTCTGAACTTGACTTTGCTCTTACAGAACTTCACATAGAGAATCTGCACTCTGATAGAGAATGCTCACTGTTTTAATGAGACTTTTCAAAATAGGTCACCTACTAAGTGTTCCAGGCATGCTAGAATCAGAAACCTTCCTTTTTATTCTCCCCCCACATCTGAAGTAATTAAGTAATTAATTTAACATTCAAGTTAGGAGCAAAATGCAGTCCCTCAGTTCAGATAAGAAAGCTCCTTTTGGTGTTGAAACACTTCAGACACGTGATGCTGCTTGGTGCTGCTCTCAGACACACTACCAGTTGGAAGGTTTGTCCTTACATAGTTTTGCTAGATGCATTGACTTTCTAAGCCTGTCGTAACAAAGGATCACCAGCTGGGCTCTGACGTGGACTTGCTTAGAGTCCTGGGGACCATGTGTCCAAAACCAGGGTACTGCCCATGTAGATTCCTTCTGAGGCTCTGTGGAGAGCTGGGCCCAGGCCTTTTCCTCAGCATCGACTGGTGGGTGGCTGTCTTGGTTTGTCATTGTGTCTGCCTCTGCTATCACATGCCTGCCTTCTCTCTTTCTGTCCTCTATGTGACTTTTCTTTCATATCTCTTTTCAGAGGAAAAAGTTCAATCCATAGCACTGCGTAAAGGACACCATAGTCCTTGCAATTTAAGTTGGATATGTTACCACAGAGTTCAATTTGGGAAATTCTGTTTCTCATTATCAAAAAGTATCAAGGGATGTCCACATAGGCCCCCCACAAGGACAGGATGGTCACACTTTCAGCCCAATGCTCCCAGATGTCAAGGTGCCATATCCATGTGTATCCACCCTGACAAGCGTCCCACAAACATCCCTCATAGGTGCTATGGAGAAGTGCACATCTCCTAATTGTAGTTCTTGGCCAACCTGGTGCATATCTACAGGTGAAGAAAGTCCTTCTGCTCACTAGTGTTCGAGGGAAAATGCTCCAAGGAAAAGGGCATATTTTGTGAAGTTCTTCCTTCCCTCTCTATGTTCTTCATCTGTCTCCAGATAAAAAGCTGAAGATGGGAGAAAATCAAATTGGGTCTTCCTCTATCAGTATGGTATAGGTTTATATCTATAGAGCCTTGCAAGTGGATCTGGGCCCCCCTCCTGTCTGGGGGCAGGACATGTAGCTGTGAGAGCAGGACAGTGAGAGTAGGCATTGCAGCTCACCATGTGGAAAGGGAAGCCATCCAGGCCTCTGGCTGGGGTCCCCACGTACACTTTCTTGTTAATTGCTGTGAACATGGCAATCCAACATGCAGTGGATTGTTTGGGTCAGACTGTCTTAATCTGGAATCTCCACTGAAACTTGTCATCATAGCCACCTTTAAGCTGCCAGTACAGAGAGGTGGGTGCTACATATGAGATATTGGCTGGGAATAAAACCCAAGTCTCTAGTATGGAAGCCACAACATCTATGATTCCTTTTGCCCTCCATCTCATAGGCTTTAGAAGTCTTTGTTCAGTCCTCAGAATCTTGACTTTGGCCAGTTTACTTATCCATTCCTTAATTTAGGGCAGCAGCATCATTCCCAAATGCCTATTGTTCCTGGGCATTGTCAATCTCACTTATCTTTGTTTTGCGTTTTAGAATATGTATGCTCAGGTTAATTATGTACTATTTTTAAACCACTCACATCCCTCAGCGGATTCCAATTTATAGAGGAAATTCCCAAAGGGTTCTACAGACAGAGTAGAACTACCTATGGAGTCCTAAGGACAGAGTGGAACTGCCTATAGAGTCTGAAGGACAGAGTGGAACTTCCTGTAGGGTCCTAAGGACAGAGTGGGACTGCCCAATGGGTCCTAATGACTGAGTGAAGTACCTGCAATGTTTCCATGACTGCAGGGCAAGGCTGTGTTTTGTTTGTACAAAGGGGGGCAAATTGAGAACATGCAGCAGTGACAATCCTTACCAAAGTAGACTATCTCACCTTTTCCCCTCACCTTTTTGACCTTTTAGTTAGCTGTCAAATTATCTAACCACCTTCCATAGATCCTCTGGTGAGTCTTACAAAGAAAATCTGAGAAGCTTGATAAACTGTAGAGTGTTGATTCAGTGGATCTGGGACAGAAATAAAAATTCTTTTCAGGAGTCAAACTGGAATGGACTGGTTTGAAGTCCTAGACTGAACATTGCAGCAGTTCGAAGTATAAAACCTATGTCAATCTTTATTCCTGTAAAAAATGCAATGTTGGAGGCCCCAGTGAACAGTTCAAACCCATCCTGTAGAGTTCTGTCAAGTTAGAAGTGACTTGACAGAAATGGGATTGATTTGAAGAAAGTGTCGCTCCCCACTGACTTTCTTCTGGGCCAGCTTAAATCTCAGCTCTTCTCTCTGATTTTAACTCAGTAATCATGGTCACTGTTCTTGCGTGAATTAGAGTTCTAGAAATTGTCCCAACAGCAACTCCTTTTCTTCCCTCTTCGTCTTCTTTGACTTCATCACAGCAGTTATTATCATCACTCAGACACTGACTCACCCAGGTCTGTTTCGTTTCTTTGACCTTGCTTGTTTTGTGCATTATTTCAATTTCTAGAATTTCATTCAGAGACCAATTTTGGTGGCTCAGAGTTTCAACTCTGACTGGGCGGAGTCAGTTACCTCCTGTTGTCCATGTCCTGGGTTTTAATAGATTTTAGATAGGTTGAATTGTCACCTTGTGATTTCTAGAATCACTGTGATAAATACACATTTAGGCACAAAATTGATGGTAGCGAGAGCAGATGTCTGTGCTCTTGTGTGATGACATGCAGTTAACCTGTGGACACATGGGTTTCAGTGGGCATACTTACACTCAGTTCTTGCCATTCTTGCTATGAACACAAGTACTGTGGCCTCCGGGTGAGAGAACTACTCCTGCAAGGGGCCTAGCTTCATGCCTAATTGTTGTTGTTACATGCCATTGAGTCACCTGCAATAACTCTGAACACTGCTCTATCCTGAGCCAGTCTCATTGTCTATTCACTTACCCCCACTAACCCAGTTACGATGTCAATTCATTTCATCCAGAGTCTTCCTCTCTTGCACTAACTATCCCTTCACCCTTCCAACCATAATGTCCTTCTCCAGGGACTGGTCCCTCCTGGCCCAAACTATGTGAGACAGAGCTTCAAAATCCTTGCCTCCAAGGAGCAGCCTAATTTCACCCTCTCTAGGATAAGCGTGTTTGTTTTCTTGGCAGTCCATGGTATAGGTAATACTCTTCTCCAGCACCACAACTCAAAGGCATTAATTTTTTAGCATTGGCCATCTCTCTGAGGCATAGCAAGTGAAGAACCTGCATTAAGAGCAGGAAAAAGTGAGCCCTTTAAATTCAAATCTACATTGTTATAGAGTCAACTAAATTATACTTGGATTTTTTACAGCAAAGGAAATCATGACCCTCACCTCCATACAGTTCAAGGTCAACTGTCAACTGAGTATGTATGTATGGATGGCTGTTTGAGTCACTGTCAGCTTATCTGGATCGAGAATTGTAGAATGGTATCTTTAAATGAATCTTAATTCAGCTAAAAAGAAATAGCCTGTTGATTTTGTAATACATGTTGTTGTTGTTGTTATGTGCCGTCGAGTCGCCTGCGACTCATAGCGACCCTATGTACAACAACCCTAAACTCTGCTCTATCCTGTGCCAATCGCACTGTCTCTGACACTCCCATCCCAATTATCCCATTCACCTCATAGAGGACCTTCCTCTCCTGCGCCATCCCTCCACCCTCCCAAGCATGATATCCCTCTCTAAGGACCGGTCTCTCCTCACAACATGTCCAAAGTATGTTAGACGGAGCCTCAGAATC
>NW_006400131.1:791109-803629 GCF_000299155.1 Elephantulus edwardii
ATATATGAAGCTTCCATGGCTTCTGTGATTTCAAACACATCAGCTGATGGTAGTTCCTTATGTTGAGATCAGTGTCTCTGAAGTTTAGTCGCAATATTTATCGGTCAAAGGTGATGTATCCTGTAGAATTGCTGTGTAGATAGGCTTGTCGCGGGCTTTTTTGTAATCAGTGGGCTAGTTGGACACTCCAGAGAACACTGGGCAGATGAGGGTGTCTCACCGTGGCTGCACTGAAAGACTGTTTCTAAACTGTGATGTTAATGAAAGTTAGTGAAAGACTCTTGAGTATCTTAGTGCTTCTCAAAGTGCGGTTTTAGTTAAAACATTTTTTGGTGAGCCTCAGCTGAAATGTAGCATACACCATTCTTTCCATTAGGCTGCTAATGGAGAAGTTGGCATTTTGAATCCAGCAGTCTCTCTCTACACGGGAGAAATTTGAGCTGTCTCCTGTGAAGACTTACAAATGTGGAAACTCAATGGAGGGCTAGAAAGAGCCAGGAATGGTGCAACCATGTGAGTAGTTGGCTGGTGAATGGAGACAGTTGCTTCAATGTTTGGATGTGTCCCCATCCAATCTGAAATCATTGAGTCCTTGGACATGTGTTATCGGATGACCAGAACATGTCCTTCCTAGGTCATTTAATTTTAACTGTGCACAGTAACTTTGGCTTCACATATGCCAGAATTGCCAAAAAATGTATTTTCCTTCATTGATTTGCAGAGCATAACTAAACATCATTTTGCCAAGTGAAAGTGGCAGAATCTTTGACAGCTGACCATCTTCACCAAGTTTTTCTTTTTCAGCTGAAAGGGCAGCAGTTTTCTTTGTCCCACTCCCATGCTTACGTAGTGTTAATGACAGTGAGAATTAGACTAAACTAAGCCTAACACCTCTTCTCCAAGAACTTAAAATGCTCCAGAATGGGCACACTGGAGGTCTGTGCATCTTAACTGTGACATTAAGTATACTTCTGAGAAAATATACCATTTTGCACAGGAGGCTTGAAGCAACTCTGTTCACTTGGTTACCAATGATAAACAATATATAGCCAGTCTTTCCACCCTCATTGTGTTTCTGCTGCTGAATACATCACAATTCTTTAATACAACTCGAAGATTAGATCAGTTCAGATCCACCTGCTGCACTGGAAAAGAAAGATGTACAATCTTCTCCTGTATGATCTACCCTGTGAAGGGTCTGCTATGAGTGGACTCAATAGCAATGAGAGCTTACCTGAAGGTTGGTTGTTTGAATCCACTCGTGAACCATAGAAGGAATGCTTGGTGTTATGCTCTTGAAAAACTTAAGAAGCTCAGTTTACTCTTTCACATACAAGGTCACCCTTAGCTGGGATTGCCTGTGACATTGGATTTTGTCTTTTTTTTGTTGTGAATCTGAGCATATATTTAGTTCTAGGTACCGTGTGAGGCAGCGTTCAGCAGAGCAGCTACACACACAATCTCTGCCCTTCTCTCACTTGCATGGAGAATAAAAGAAAATAGAAAGATAAGTCTAGAAGAGATACAAACCGCCCTTAAAAAGTGGAAGAGGGTGTTGTAAAAGATGAAGGTGAACTGGGTATTCACAGGAGAAGTCTTTTGTCCTGGACCTTAGATAATGGTTAAGGCTTCTTTCTGTCATTGGAGCTGGCTCTGTGGAAAGAGATCTCAGGAGTGGACAGTATGTGTGGACAGGGTACATGTTTGGGAGCAAGAGGAGTGTTTGGTGGCACGAGAGGGTGGATAACCAACTTTTTGACTGAGCTCAGAGAAGAAAGCCATGGGACCTGAGCTGATGTATTGGGTACATTGCTACAGGCAGCCACAGGCCCTTTGCTAGGCAGGCTGGCAGCCCAGACGTCTGAGTTTAGTTTTCAGTTCTCTCACTCCTGTTCCATTCTTGGTGATCTTGTATGTACACCAACTGCTGTGAGGTTCAGAGAGTTTGCCTGTATGATAGAAAAAAGCAAGACCAAGGGACAGCTAATGCAACCCCTGGAAGGCACTTGAATTCTACAGAACGTCTGCTTAGGACACTGGCGTTTGATTAAGTTTAGGTGCTTAAATGAAGCAGATGTGGCCCTTAGATCAGTTCAGATTTTGTAGTGGAACTTTTCCTGGTCCACTGTTTGGTGTACATCTAATGTTATGGGAACATGAAACTTCTTCCTTTTGAGACTTTGAGCCTTCTTTAAGGCTAGGGAAGTATCCCCACTGTCTTCCCCTGAAGGTGCATTTCTGTGTGGGCACCCAGCCTGCAGGTTACCTCTCCAGTTTCCCCTGAAGGTGCATTCCTGTGTGGGCGCCCAGCCTGCAGGCAGCCTCTCCAGTGGCTCCAGGCCCTCCAAACTCCAGTGCTGGCACTTTTCTACTTGAACTCGCCAAATGACAAATGTGATAAGATTTGCTTTTTTAGATAGCAGCTGCATCTTTCTTCCCTTCTCATTGCTTTCTTTCAACTCAGCAATTTTCCTTTTTTTGCTCCAGATAAATTGCTGTTAATTTAAATGTATGTTCAGCTCTTGCCATTTTATGGCTGATTGCTTCTGAGTAATAGGAGGAAAATGTGGGCACATTGGGATGTAAATAAATCTGAATGAATGCGTGACGAGCCAATGGTAGAGAAAGCTCTGGGCTTCACTGACCTTCAGGTCTCCCTCCTTGACCATCCTTCCTCTCCTCCCCACCCCAACTCCCATTCCTTTCCTTCTCAAGATCTAAGCACTCAGAGATCCTAAACCAGCTTTTAGCCTAGGCCTCCTTGTTCTCTGCTTTCAGCTTTGCCTCACATCTTTCCAGTGGGCCTGGCTTCCTTCTGAGCTCACCTAGTTCTCAGCAGGGGTGGTAAAGTTTCCTGAAAGTTCCTTTGATAAAGGAGCTTGTCTCACCGTACCTTTTTCTTCCTCACGTGCACCACTGGAATGTGTCAAAGGACTCAGAATGTCACGTTGTCAGAATATCTGTACTTTAGGCTCACAAGCTAGCAGCTCTCTTGGCTGCCAAACTCACAAGATGTTCAGCCATTTGTTGTGGTCTAAAAACTTTTCCCTCGCTAGGAGAAAATAATCGTCTATTGTTTAATATCATTTTTTTTTTTGTCGCTTTCTTGAGTTTCTTCTACTAGGAGAGAACAAAAGCCCTGAGATCCTGGTAGGTAAATTGAGGCCCTGATTGAATTTTCCTCCAAAGCCCTGGATGTGTTTTCTTATACAAGGCTCATCTCTGTAAATCAAACTCCTTTTTTCAGGATGTGGTGGAATTTCTTTGATATGGCAACAGTATGTGAAAGTGAAAGATATAAAAGACTGGCTCACCTTCCTTAAGAGGTGACCTGGTGGTGGTGGTGACTATTTGAATGTCTGTCCTGCATGCTGCTATCCTGCATGCTGCTGACAATTGTAATAAATGGAATTTGCCTCATCAGAAAACTTTTGCCTTCGTTTTTATGGTGATTTAGCTTCCACTGCTAACCAGTAAGTTGATAGTTCAAACCTGCCAGCCTCCTATTGGCAGGTGTGCTGTGTCCTGCAGGGTTGCAGCGAGTCTAAACCAACTCCATGGTCGTGAGGGTCACTCCTACGTGGCACAGCTTTATGGGTATGAGGACAGCAGGAGCATCAGGAGGGCTGCAGAGGGACATTTGCAGTCTAGCTCTTGTCAGTTGCTGCTGAGTTGGCTCCAGTTTATGGAATGTTACATAAACAGAACACAGTGCTGGCTGCTTTTGTGTCAGCTTTGTGATCACTAGTACGCCCGTGTCTATTGTCACAGTCCATGTGCTGCTGAGTTTCTCCCACCCTAAGAGGCTCATTTCCCGTTGGACAATATTTAGTTGTGATTCACTTCTTCTGGAAGTTGATCTCTGGGATTTTCTTCCTAGTCTGTCTTGGTCTGGAAGCTCTGACCAGATCTGCTCATGGTTGATGACTCTGCTAGAATTTGGCATTGCTTCTAGAATTATTGTAATATGCAAGCAGTCACAGTGCAACCACCTACCCCTGAGTGATGGTGACACCCATAGAATTACAGTCAACTGCAGTTGTTCCCAGGTGAGGGGCAGTCCTGTGGAGTTTGCATTTAACAAAACACATTTCAGAACCTGAAGAAATCTGGAAAAGAAGAAGGGCAAATAGAAGCAAAGAGTGAGCTAGTTGTTGTTAACACTCTGGCATCTGTAAGCTTTTAGAATTACTGCATCACAAACACATTGGTAATAAGACCCATAAGAGCAATTTAATGTATTGTGTTATTTTTTTCAAATCAGATACCCTTCAAAATTAAATGTACTGAGAAATATGGTATTGAATCATTCAATCTTTTTGTTTGGGGAATGATATCTTTTATTTGTATCACCACCTTCCTTCTGTTTTTGTTGGCAAACCTGACATCCTAAGATTAATCCTTTTATTTCAGAGGAAAAGAATTTAGGGTCCACCCTCTTAAAATCATGAGGAGTGACAGAGGTGTTCAGTTTGTTAATTTGGTGCACATGTCCTACGTGCTCGTAAGCAGCTGCTGGTTAGGTTTGCCTAGAGGCTAAACGTTTAGAAAGAAAATAAGGATATGAAGGAGAATTAATCAGTAGCACTGAGGACTTTCTAAATTCTCAGTGCTTTGTGGGTGATTAAATTCATAAAGGATGTCTGGCATTAGTGCTGAGTTCTTTTTCCTCAGTGACTTGGAAGGGCAGGAGAGAAATGTCATGGAAATTGAGCTCCTAGACTGTAGGATTCTATTGTAAATGATGGAACAGATTGATAGTGAGAATCGCCACTTTGGAGGCAGATGACACCAACACTTGGCAGACCAGATTCCAGGTTGAAGAAGATCAAGAGTCTAGAGGGTTAGGTTTGGACATGTTTTCCAAAGATGAATGTAAAAATGTCTCGGGATTTTTCACTTTGTCATGTATTTTGTCATTTACAAATTTTTTATTTACAGACTTGAATATATCAACCCATGAGTCTATGTAATAAAATTCTCCCTGTTTCTTGTATGTTTTCATTGGCAAGTTTGGAGAATTGGTCGTTCCCTCCTTTATATTCCTCTGCTATTCTGTTCCTGCACCCCCACCCTACCCTACCCTACCACCCTACTGTCCTACCCTACCACCCTACCACCTGCTATTCTTTATATTCCACTGCTATTCTGTTCCTGCACCCCCACCCTACCACCCTACCACCCTACCACCCTACCATCCTACCCTACTCTACCACCCTAACACCTGCATGGCAGCCTGGCAGGGGTTTACAGATGGGAATTGCTGGATCTCAGTCTAAACCCTATCCTCTATCATACACTAGCTGTGGGACTTTGGTCACGCCAGCTGGGGCTGTGTCCTCACCAGTAAAGAGGGAATATTTATAGAATGTGCATCGTAAGATTATTGTGTAATGGAAATAAATAATTTGGCCAAAGAATTGAGAAGAGATCTGGGCATGCTCTGTGTGTTCTGTGCAAATTATCTACTTGTCTTTCACCATCTGCTAAACAATGAGATAGTTGAGGTCAAGAAAGTTTGTTTTCTTCATTTTTGTATCATATGCCATAGTGTCAACTGTTTGGTCAGTATTCATAAAAGTTTGAAAAGGTAATTGATACTAAGCTTTATATCTTATGTTTTATATAAAATATAGGGAGCTCTGGTGGCCTTGTGGTAAGGAGCTGTGTTACAATCCCAAAGGCATACAGTTCAAATCCTCCTGCCGCTCCATGGGAGAAAGATGGGCTATTTCCTCCCGTGAAATTAAAATTGCCTTTGAGAACCCACTGGAGGGCCAGCTATGGGTCAGTTCTAACTCAATGGTACACAACAACAACAGCAACAATAATATATGTATATAATGTATATTTTATATATTATACAATATATGCACATACAAGATGTACTATAAAGCATACTACTACATGTTCTTTATTTTATATTATACAATGGATATTACACAAAGCTCTGTGTGTTGTATACATGGTCATTAAGTAATAGTTTAATATAGAGATTCATAAGAAAATCAACCAAAATATTGTTGTTCCAAGCCAGCCAATTCCCTGAACCTTTGAGAGATAACTAGGAGAAATTGAGTAGAAAATAGTAATCAGGATTTGGATATTTGTTGCTGGCTTTAATTTACTCCTTTATGTGGACAAGCATCTGAGAGCTCAGTGAGGGTCACCTGCATTGATGGCACAATCTATGACACATTTAACATTTGATGTACTTGCAGAGGAAGCTGGGATCAGAAACTCTTTGCAGCACCCCGGCCCCATATTTTTTTGAATCCTATAAAATCCAGTTTTAAATGTAACTTGTTCAATAATGAGATGCATGTTTTCTCCCAACTTCTGTTTTAGGTTTTTTTTATATATTGCTTTATGTTTTATATTCCATGTTGGTGTCTCTTTTTTTATATTTATTCGTTATGTTCTTTTGAAAGTGATTATACTTATATGTTAATTTTAATTTTTTTTCTTTTGAGCATGACTTACGTTTTATTTTGTGTTTCTTTTAGGTTTTGTTTTGTTTCATAAGATCCCACTGGATGGGTAGCTGAAATACAGGAAAAGACAGAGAAGGGGTCTGTGGTGTATGTTGCTTGATGCTGTCCTGTAAGCTGGACTCCTGGGCATGGTGTTGGTTTGTCCCTGAAGGGCTGCTTGTCTGGGGTTTTCTGTTAGATGTGGGTGGGTGGGTGGGTGGTTGAAGGACATACAGCATTAAGTCTGCAAATATTGTGAGCTGTTTGGGGAACACAATGCACAGACAGCCCTCAGGCTACAAGCAGCAGCTCAAGAAAACACCTCACGTTGATGCTTCTCCTCTGTGCTTTCAATGATTCAAATGAAAAATCAAAATGGAATGACATTAGATTGAATTTCTCTTCAGAAAACTGGCCTCCATGGTTGTGTTGGAAATAGATTATTATGGTTCCTGTTTATTAAAAGTGAACTGCAAACTTGGTTATTTCTTCTTAAATATAAGTTTTTACAGGTATAAGTGCATACTAAACAACTTACTCTCCAATTAACACATATTCGAGCATCATTTTATGTTTTTGTTCAATTAGTAGTACTGAGTTCAGGTTTAACTTCTCTACATATATGACTAAAAGAATTAAAGTGTATATGCACCATCTCTTTGAATGTTGAAAAATTATTTCTTTTAATAGTAGGAAAGGTCTGCACTTTGGCTTCAGTCCACAATGGTGCAGAGATAATTATTTCTTTAAAGTTCATCAGCAGGCCAAACATTCTTTAATTAAGAAAATAATGAAAAAGAAAGCAGCTGGTTTATAGATGTTAAGTCAAAGTCAGTTTCAGAAAAACAATGAGTGAAGAATATGCATATGGTAAGAAGACAGCCATGTGCCTTTTTCTTTGCCCTCTCTGGCCACCTGCCTTTAGAAGTGTGTGAGGTGAGAAAGCCACAGCATTGTGCTGTTGCCTTTACAGAAGTGCAGCTTTTCTGCCACGAGAGCCATAGGCAGCCTGCCGGGAGCAGAAGAGCAGGTTTGAAGAGGGTAGTTCCCCTGGCAGACTGTTCCACTGCCGGGTATTCAGGACAGGAGAGCCCTGCTGACCTGAGCAGAGAGGAGGTGGCAGGTTGCTCTTGACAGTGTGCTTTATAGCATCCCGCTTCTTTCTGAGAGAGCAGCCTGGATGCTGCTGAGGCCATGTGACTGCCTCACTCGAGAACTCCTGTCCACCATCTCAGTGACTCTGTGCATGCAGTGAGATTCAGTGTCCCCCTCCCCCAAGAATCTTTGGGTACCACCCTACTCATCCCACCCCTTACTGAATTAATTTTGGAGATTTCATAACCAACTTGGGAGAATTTCATGTGAAAATGCAGGCAGCTCTTACTGCTACGCATATACTGCTAAGCTGAATTGTAAACTTAACTGATGATTTAAAAAAACGTTTTTTCTTTCTTGGAAGTTGTCACTCTAGGTTTTCAATTCAACTTTAAGGATTTATAGTTTTGTGGGTTTTTTTTTGTTTGGTTTTTTTTTTTTAATTTAGGATTTATAGTTTCTTAACTGGGCCAACATGTTTGGAAACATTGTTTTGAATCTTGTGTAACCAAGGCATTAATCTCAGTAACCTGATCAATTCAGGGGCCACCCGATGCGGAAAGGATCTCCTGATGAATGCTTTCTACTGCATATTCCACCTTAGCCACTAAGTACGTTACTGTTTGATGGAGACATGTCACAGAGACCTATGGATTACAGCATTGAATTTGGCAGCTCCATGCTCATAATACAGAGGGCCAGTCTCTCTAAAGCAAACAGACCTCCCCACTCAGTGTTTTCTTTCCACAAAGCTAGCTATGTGGCCCCTTGGTGGCAAGATCTAAACATTCTTCCAACTCCCCTTTCCTCGCTTCTTAAGAATTGACATTTCCTGTCACTACTTAGATTTGGGGTTGTTTCCCTAAGATGTTGATTTACAAAGAGGTCACCTAGTTGCAGAAATTCTGACCTCAAGGAGAAAAATGAAATTCAAATGCAAGCAAGGGAGGAGCTGTCACACAGCAAATGTTCTTAGGTAGTGGCCATTAGGTGCAAAGCTTTCAAAGGTTTTCTGCTATTCTGTGAGCTATACAAAAGTGCTGAATTGTTTTAGGTGATATATTTTACATTCCCCAGACAACCTCAAAGGTATGAGAAGCACCCCCCCCAAAAAAAAGTATTTATTGGTACTCATTAGCTAGGAGATTTTCAGATACATTTTTAGTTTAAAATGGGAAGAAGTGGACAGTAGGGCTATTTAATTTATCAAAACACTGAGCATCTCCTGAGAAAAAGCAGGCAATTAGAGCATTGTTTCATATGGTTCTTGTGTTCTTTGCTTTTCATTGTTTTAATCCCTAAAGAAAGTGATCAGTAACATAGCTTCTCATTTCTACGCTAGACCACCCTCTTTACTCCTTCATGTAAATCTTGTGAAAAATCTAGTTAGCTCTCCACAGTGGCACATGCCGTGTATCTTCTCAGCAGTAAGAGAAGATGGACAATGTCTTTGCCGAAATCAGATGTGTCATCCTAAGACAGCCAGCCTCTAACACCATCATCAGGTCTTATCCTGAAAGGCTGCCAGAGGGCTGATGGGAGAGTGAGTGTCCGCTGCCCCTACTTCTGCCAGCTTGTGCCTACAGGGGAATGGGAGGGAGGGGCTTCCAAATCTTCTGACTCTTTGAGAGAAATCCAAGACATGAATTTTTATGTGAAGTTTCTCTATTTTTAAAAAGTTGGTTCAGTTATTTTTAAAACTTTATGTAGGCCAACCAAACATATCTGTGGGTTGCCAGCTAGTTTTCATTGTCTTCAGACTCTGTCATTGTTCTCTTACTCCATCCTTATGTCTGTTCCCTCTCTGCACACACTGGTTTCTTTTTCCCAACCACTGGCAATCAGAGTGTTACTTTACAGAGGTATAGGGAGTTGAGCTCACAGCCCTGCTCTCACTACTCTCTGCTCCTCTACCCCGACTTCCAGCCAGCCAGGGTGCCTTGGAGTTCTCCAGTTCACAGCAGCCACCATGACGCAATGTCTTCCCACCACTCTCTATGGGCTTGCAGCCCATCCGACCATCTAAAGCCTTCTAGGATGTTGTCCCTCCCCTCTTATCTGACATGCATTTATTTCCACCAGTATCCATTTATCCTGGCCTGCTCAAGGTCAGGCCAAGGAAGGTGAGAGATGTACAGCCCATGTTCACGAGGGCCTTTGTGGTAAGAATGTGAATACTGGGAAGTGGAAGCCTTAGCAGGATGGTTCCCTGGTGTAGTCCACACCCCGATTGTACAGTCATCCAGGGCAGCTGAGAGTTCCTGAAGCACCTATCACTACGTGCTTCTCCACCTCTGACTTTAACAACAATCAAGAAGCAGCATGAGGCTTAGGAAGGTCCATCTCTAAGTCAAAACAGACCCCACGTGCTCCAGAAAGGATGAGGGCTTTTCAGTCCTTGTGTCCCAACAGGAGCAGATTTCATTTTGAATGCAGTGAGTTTCTTCTCAGAAATAGGCAGGACACATTAGAATGCAATGATCCACCTGGCTCCCACAACATAGAGCTCAGAGACAGAGCTCACTCAAAAGCACAGAAGTTTACCTCTCCAAGTAACCTTGCATTACGTTCAGAATGATTAGGCCTTGTAGCATCTCCTCAGAGCAGAGGCTGTGTGAGGGATGCATATGTCAGAAATTAAGGAGCTCTGGTGGCTTAGTGGCAAGAAGCTGCTCTACAATCCCAAAGGCACGTGGTTCGAATCCATCACCTGCTCCACAAGAGAGGAACGAGTATTCTCTTCCTGTGCTATTAACTGCCTCTGAAAACCCACAGAAGGGTCAGCTATGGGTTGGTTTCCACTCAACGGTACACAACAAGTGTCAAGAGTTGTCAGCTGAGATTGAGTGGCCATGTGTAGAGTGAGAGCAAAAGCTCTGTGAGGTACAGTGGCTGGACAGGGAACCTGAGTTCCTCACATGGAGGATGAAAAGCACCCCCCCCCCCACTGCACTGCCTGGGCCCTGAGCTCCAGGAGGTCAGGGCAGGCACTCAGGGGCCTGTTGGCCAGCAGAGCCAATGAGATGGAGGAACACCTGTATTCTCAACCTTTTTTTTTTTTTTAAATTTACTCTCTAAATAACCCTGACTTTGCCTCCCTTGCATTCTAATTTATACTCTGGTTTATTTTTGGCTGTTTTGCTTTTTCCTTGCTTTCTGTGACTAACATACGGCTTGCTCTCACCCCCTCACTGCAGAGTGGCATCAAGCACTTAATGTGATGTTTGCCAATGATCCTCCACTTCCTGATCAGGTGGATGCTTCACATCTCCACCTGTCTTGGTCTTTTCTGTCTGCAGTGCCTTTCTTGGTTCTATCCGGATTCCTTGCTCTACTAGGGAACACTCATTCATCTTATTGTGTCTAGACACCACTGTACAGCAGGGCCATCCCGGGGCTGCTGCACCTGACTCCTGGGCAGCCTGTGGCCTAGAGTTGTATGACTCAGCTTAAATCCGAAAAAGCTAAGTCAGAAGTAGCCACTCGAGTAATACATGTAGCTGTGTTCACACAACTGCTGCCAAGCCAAAGCAGACGTGCTTGCTTCCTTTCCAGCTCACAGGGACCCCATGGGCATCTGAGGTGAGCTCTGCTTCATGGGGTGTCAGTGGTAGGTCTGTCAGAGCAGACAACCAGACCTTCTTACTGACGTGCCTCTGAGTGGACTTGGCCTGCCAACCTTTCAAGTGATCTTGCACATGTGAGTTGTTGCCAGTATCCAGAGACTCCCTGATGCATGTGTATCGCCTACAGCCCTGCCTGGTTTATCCAAGGGCGGCTGAGAAGGTTAAAGACTCTTTCAACCTTCAGAGTGCTGCCAAATGGAATTAGCAGCCAGGATGCCACCGGAGAGTTCACAAAAGTATCCTTGTCCCATCCTCAGGGACGCAGGAACCTCCCAGCAGTCTCATTCTGGCAATGAACTCCATCAGAGTGTCAGACTAACCAGACTAACATTGTGGGGCCTCACTGTGAGCGCACCCACAAAATGGCGATAGTGCCACCCCTTCCCCAAGACCCTTTCTGTGTCTGAAGTCTTCATTTTCACAGAACAGATGTGGGCAAAACTAAGAAATGACAGAGCTCTCTCCCTCAACATCAGTTTTTATCCAGGACAGTCTATCTATGGCCTGGGTGTAAGAAACTAAGGAATAGTCAGCTTCCCAAGCCAGCTGAGCATTGAATTCCACCTGATTCCTATTCCAGTACACTTGCTGTAATCCATAGGCTGCTTGTGAGTCAGCCTTATGCCTTGATTTTCCTCCAGCAGTGTTCTAGGATTTGTAGCCATTTTTACATGTTTCCTAGAAATAATGGATAATCATTTTCTTTTCTTTTTAAGTGCTGCTTTAACAATGTGAATATACTATAAATGTACTTGCTGAATTCATTCATTTTTTTAACAAGCCAATAAAGTTTTCTAATTCATTTCCATGTGTCTCGCACAGTCTGTATCCCCTCATATGCACTCCTCTCCAAACAACCGCCACTGCTTCCTCAGCCACATGCTCTGTGTGTGTCACAGTGCTGGTCAAGATGAGACCACAGGTTGTAGAGGTAGGAGGGAGAAGTGTCCCTGAGGACGCTGAGCCTCAAACCCTATACTGATTCTCAAGCAAGTTACCTCTCCTAAAGGTTCTTAACGTTTCGCCGATGTGTATTATATGTTTATTGTTATACAATTGCACAAAACCATATTGACTAAAATTCATTGATTCTTACATTACACATTTTTTAATTTAATAAAAGACTACATATTTTAAATAAATAAATGCTTAAGAGGTAAAACAAAATGGCAAGAAGGAAGTACATCCCATAGGAATGTCCATGTTGTTGTTGTTGTTATGTGCCGTCGTCGAGTTGTTTGCGACTCATAGCGACCCTATGCACAACAGCCCTAAACCCTGCTCTATCCTGCGCCAACCGCACTGCCTCTGACACACACATCCTGA
>NW_006400131.1:806840-811150 GCF_000299155.1 Elephantulus edwardii
TTGTACTGTCTCCAAGGGAAGGTGACATGTCCTGCAGAACTCCTGTGTAGATTATGTTTTCCTTTCTGGCCCAAGGGCCTGACTTCCCCTTGTGCGCCACTCCCAAGTTTCCCTTCCACCCAGGAGCACGTTCTCGCTGCCCCCAAGGGCCTCTTGTCCCCAAGGGCCTCTTCCCACCGGTTTTTCCTGGGTACCTTTGAAAGATGCCTCTCCGTTATTGTCTGAGGTGACTTCCCCCTGTGTGCCACTTCCAAGCTTCCCTTCCGCCCAGGAGTATTTTTTTATTAATGATTTTTCAGATTTATATATGTATATTTTAATTATATATATTTTTTAAATATTTTTTTACAGCGTACACCTTTTTGAAGTCATAGTTTTTTGTCCTTTTGGCATTCAACGGAATATTCAACACTCACTTTTAACACCACAACTCAAAAGTATCGATTTTTCTTCTACCATCCTTATTCAGTGTACAGCTTTCAGATCCATAGCAACTGAGTGAAAAGATCATCATTTGGATAATGTGCACCTTTGTCTTCAAACTGACATCTTTGTTCTTCAGCACACTGGAGAGTTTCCTGGAGGCAGACTTTCCTCTAAACTGCAATGTGGAAATTCTGCAGAGCAGTTCTACTGTATTATAGAAGGTCACCATCAGTTGGAAAGGAGCTCTCGTGGCGTAGTGCTAAGGAGCTGCACTGACAACCCAAATGCAAGTGGTTTGAATCCATCAGCTACTCTGTAGAGAAGATGGGCAATCTCCTTCCACACAGTCTATTGACTCTGAAAATCTACTAAGAGATCAGCTGTGGGTTGGTTCTGACTTGAGGTACACAGCAACAACAATTAGTTGAAATCAACTTGATGACAAGAGTATATTTGGCAAAATTCACCTAATCTATACCAAAAAAAATTGAATTTCATGATTTCTGTGTGGTCCCATGAACCCAAAGAGAAAAGAAGTTGCAAAGAGAATTTTAATTAATATCTTTATGAGTCTGAGTATGAAGCTAAGAGGCTGAGGAGAAAGGGAAGGAGTGACAGGAAGATGGAGTAACTCCCGTTCCTCCCTTTCCCCAATTTTCTGTTATGAAAATTGACAAATTTTCTGACACACAAACACTTACAAGTACACATAGAGAGTATTGTTGTTGTTGATGATGATGATGCCTTTGAGTTGAGCACAACTCATAGCGACCCTACGAACAAAAGACCTGAATGCCCTCTGCAACTACTGATATTTATCAAAGTTCATAGAGTTTCTGGAGGCATATAGTTGAGGAAGTGGATGCTACTCCTGATTCCAAACCTGTCACAGTATGTTATTGTTGTTATGTGCCATTGAGTCATCTGCGATGTATAGCGACCCTATGTACAGCAGCTCTGAACTCTTCTCTGTCCTGAGCCAGTCTCACTAATTCCGACACACTAACCTCCATCATCCCAGTTACTATATCAATCCATCTCATCTGGGGTCTCCCTCTCCTGTGCTGTCTGTCCTCCCTTCTGAGCATGATGTCTTTCTCCAAGGACCAATCTCTCCTGGCCACACGCCCAAAATAAGTGAGAGAGAGGTTCAAAATCCTAGCCTCCAAGGAGAGACAGGATTTCACCCTTTCCAAGACAACCTTATTTGTTGGCAGTCCATGGTATGTTCAAGACTCTTCTCCAGCACAACAACTCAAAGGCATCTATTCTTCTTCTGTTATTCTGCATCCTTAGTCATTGTCCAACTCAAAGAGAGTATATATGCTAAGCAAAAATCTCTAGGGCTTCTGGGGTTATTCGTCTCGCTCTGGAATCTCATTTTGGAATGAGATTTATAGTCTCCGAAAGGACCCTATCCAAGAGGTCCTATTGTTTTTAGGTAACCATGGAGTCAGAATCGACTCATAGCTGACCATACAGTGAGTTTTCACAGAGAGTAAATCACATGGGAGGAGACTGCTCATGTTCTCTCGAGGAGCAGCTGACAGAACCGAATCTTATGCCTCTAGTGTGGCAGCACTACTTCTTGCCACTAAGCTGTCTGTGACATTCCAAAACTAACCTCTTCTATCTCAAAACCTCAACAGCACAGAATAAAAGCAGTGATCTAAAGCACCACATAACCAAGAAGATGACCTCAGTCTCTCTCTCTCTCTCTCTTGCACATATGCGCACACACACATATAGAGACCCCATGCTAAGAGGGTTAAAGTTTTGAAAGGAAACCTTTTGAGTGGTTACTTCATAACTCAGAAAGAAATTTAAAAAGGAGTCGTTTATGAGTTCTGGAAAATGGAAGTTTCCAAACTGTCATAAATAAGTAGAGGGGCATTTGCCAAGTCAGAAACTCTGCCAAGTTTGAAATCTACTCAATCCTTACATCTTGGAGTTCATAACGGAACACGAATCTTTTGGGATTTGTAATCATTTATTCTCAGCAAAATTATTGCTATTTATAAGAAAGCTAAACCAAATAGTACAACATGGAAAATTTTTAGCTGGTAACATTTGAAACTCAGTGAGAACTGAAAAAGTGGCATGGATGGAGATTACAATACCATAGTCTAATAGTCTCGGGGGTGTATGCCGTTTCTTTGCTGCTGAGAGCTCTCTCTAAACTCCTTGATCAGAAGGGTGTTGGCTACCATAATCTCATTTTTCGGGAAAGGATATCTTCAGTCTCAAATCAACTAACAAACACCACAACAGCATCAGATCTAGAAGAGACCTGTCCAGACCTTGGAATTATCGCGTTGTGTCAACAATGTAAACAGAGACAATAAGTCACAGAACTTAGCAGAAGCTCTGTGGCCAGGATCTTCCCTCGGTACAGCTTCAAGCAAAAATCTTTCTCTGAAGTTGGTACAGGGGATTTGGAGATGGGCAACAGCGTGAGAAACCAATAACAGTGTGCAGTCCAAGGCATCACAGAAATGACCAGTGACCATATTGAGAGGTGGCTGGGGAAGGGAGGACTTGACAAGGTAGCCAGGTGTGCAAGGAATGAGGAGGTAGCAGGGAAAGGATAGAGACAGTCACATGCACTTGGGGTGGGTGGGCAATGAATGTACTGGTTATTTCTGTAAGGGAAGTATCTTTCACCTGCTAGGTAAAAATACTTGTCTGTCAGATACTCTTATAACAGTGAATATCCAGATTAAGACAGACTAGGAAGGATTGGCTATCTACTTCTGGCCAAGAAGCAGTCCTCAGAACAGAGCAAGGAAACACCGCATGGTTCAGAATCAGGAAAGGAGAGTACATCAGAGATGCATCTTGGCCACATACCTTTTCAATACGTATGCAGAACAGATCATTTGGTAAGCAGAGCTTTATGAAGAGGAATGTGGCATCAAGATTGGAGGAAAACTCGTTAATTACCTATAATATGCAATGACACAAACTTGCTTGCTAAAAATGAAGAAGACTTGAAGCACTTGCTGAAAAAGTCAAGGACTGTAGTCTTCAATATGGATTGAATCTCAACATCAAGAAAAAAATAAGAGTCTCAACACTGGGCTAATTGGCAGCACCTTTTAGATGGAGAAGAGATTGAGTTTGTTAGCAATTACAGCTTGCTCTATAGTCAACACTCTTAACACTAGCAGTCAGGAAATTAAAAGATGAATTTCACTGGGAAAATCAACTGTCATGGACCTCTCCAGAGTGCTGAAGAGCAACGATGTCAGTCTAGATACAAAGGTGCACCTAATCCAGGCCATGCACAAAGAATTGGAAAATGACTAAGGATGACAGAAAAATAGATGTCTTTGAGTTGTGGTGCTGGAGAAGAGTCTTGAACATACCATGGACTGCCAAGAAAACAAATAGGTCTGTCGTAGAGAGGGTGAAACCAAGTCTCTCCTTGGAGGCTAGCATTTTGAAGCTCTATTTCAAATACTTTGGGCACGTGGCCAGGAGAGATTGATCCTTGGAGAAGGACATCATGCTCAGAAGGGTGGATGGAGCACAGGAGAGGAAGACCCCGAATGAGGTGGACTGATACAGTAACTAGGGCAATGGGGGATGGTGTGTCAGAATTAGTGAGACTGGCTCAGAACAGGAAAGGATTCAGAGCTGCTGTACATAGGGTCACTATACATCGCAGGTGACACAATGGCACATAACAATAACATTCTATGACAGGTTTGGAAGCAGGAGTGGCATCCACTTCCTAAATAACATGTACCGAGAAAACTATGAATTTTGATAAATGTCAATAGTTGTAGAGGGGCTTCAGGCCTTTTGTTTGTAGGGTTGCTGAGTTGTGCTCAACTGGAAAGCAATGGACAACACAACAGTATATTCTCCTCCTCCTCCTC
>NW_006400131.1:811275-818055 GCF_000299155.1 Elephantulus edwardii
CCTCCCCCCTTCTCCTCTTTCTTATTCTTTCTCTCTCTCTCACACACACACCCCCTGCCCCAAACACATTCCATTCAATGAATTTTATCACTTTTTTTTAATAGGTAAAGAAGCCCAGGTGGCATAACAGCTTAGTGCTTGCTTCTACCTGAAAGGTTGGCCATCCAAGACCATCCAGTGGCTCCATAGGAAAAAGACTTGATGATCTGCTCCTGTAGAGATCACAGGTTAGGTTCTATCCTGTCACACAGGATTGCTATGTATCAAATTAGGCTAGACAACAGTCAACAACAACAGTGACAAAGGTGAAGAAAGCAAGCAATACATTGGTTTGTGTTTAGTAGAGGAAAATGAGAAAGAAGTCTAAAACAGGAGCGTATGAGATCACAATGACAGTACTCTGACAGCACTGCTGACAGTCAAATCTCTCGAGCTGCAGCCCTGCCACATGGCACCTCCAAGGTCCCAGCTGGGTTTTCTGGGTCCTAGCAGCACTTCTGTGGTGGCCCCTGCAGCCCTAGGGGTGGGAGAGGCCCAGTGCCCTCACTGCCTGTTGCTCTCTGGAGTGCTGACCACAACTCTTTAAGTAGTCTCAACTTTGTTTCCTTGACAAGTCCCTGAGACATTTTAAAACTTTTCATATATGTTCTGTCTTTATTTTTAAATTGAGTGTCCACAAAATAGAGTAGGTATTTACTAAAAGCCAATTTTATATCAGACACAGCAAAGAAAACAGACACATCCTCAGAGGCAGGCGGTTTTTTTAACACCAGCTGACTGCCCAACAGTTAGCTGCTCATCCTGTGGTGGCACGGGTGTTGCGAGGACACTGGAGACTCTATGACTGGTATTTCAACTACCCAGAAGAGTTCCCATTAGTGGATGGGTTTTAGCAGAGCTTCCAGATTATGACCAACCAAGAAGACTTGGTGCTCTATCTGTCAAACAAGCAAATAGAAACCTTACTGATCACAATAGAATGCTGTCCAACACAGGAAGATGAGGCCCTATGTTAGAAAACAATCAGAATACAACGTGGACTCAAACATAAGAACAGTGATGAAAGTCACACAGGGCAGGCAATGTTTTGTCCTGTTGTAGCTGGGATTGCTGGCCCAATGGGCACCAATGACATAATAGTGGTATTGTGATTATTACCATCCACATGTGATATATGAGAAACCAATGACAGAGAAAGCTAAGAGTTGACCCAAGGACATATAGAGGGCCCCTGTCTGACTACAGAGAAGTGCTATGGCCCTGCTTCCCTGAGGGCAGTTATTTCCCTCTGCTCACAGGTGTGACCATGGTTACAACCTCAGAGAAAGTCATTAGACCCCCACTCTATATTTGGCGACTGCAATTCTCATAGAACAAGTCAAAAGCAGAAGAGTTAACGTTACCTACATCCAAATTTAATCTAATAATGTAGAGGGAACACGGAGGCACAGCTACTGTTGGGAGCCACTGAGCCCGGGCTGGCTCATCCATCTGACTCATGACAGAGTATCCTGTCCTATGGCCTCTCAGGAGCCTTGAGGGCTTTCAAAGCTGCCATCGTTATGTAAGCAGACCCCCAGGTCTGTCTTCAGGGGTGCCGCTGGGTGGGACTGACCCACCAATCTTTTTTTTTTTTTTGGCAGCTGAAAGTTTATCTATTTTACTACCAGTACTCCTGGTAAATTTCCTCAGATCCAGGTAAATGCAAAGATGACAAGCAGCCATGGGAGGAGTCCTAGAAATGCCTGAATCCCCTCAGTGGCTATGTTCTAGCTTAGGTAAAAACTGAGAAGCCCCACAATGTAACACAGTTTGGGCCATTCCATACGTCCCACCCCCAATGCAAGGGTTGTGGGTGAACTGCATGAATTTACCTGAAGCTGTTCTAATCCTAGAACAAGTAGTCTTTGTCTAAACATTCAACTTTTATTTAATGATTCAGCAAGACTAATTACAGTGTGACAAGGATTATTAAAAAGAGATGTGACAGGGTAGTGAATAAACATGAAAGATGCCTCTCCTTTCCTCTCCTGAAACAGAACAAACATGACAGGAGAACTCACTGTTCATTAGTTTATAGACATGCTTTTCATTTAGTAGATTCAGGCCATGAGGTCTTGTGGTGTGTGAGATGGGACTTGACCAAATGACCAGAAAATTTGCCTGTGCCCTTGGCAATCTTTCTCAGTCACCAAGTGCTGGGCAGGAACTGGCAACAGGAGCACTAATGTTCTCATGGTTCTTTTCAGGGAGGTGGAATATTTGTAGACAGACATGCCGTCCTCACACACCCTGTGGGCCCCACCAAGGTGTTTTCCTTCCATTCACTCACTGGAGAGGCAAGCATGACTCCAAATGAACATGATGAGTACAAGACTGATGGGAAAATTTTCTACACACCCAGCTTCAGTTACAAAGAATGAATGAAACATCCTTTGGGTTTTCATTAGTTAACACTGAGTGCATACTTTAACCAAGCACTCCATGTCATAAGGCAAAATTTTAAGAAGTATGTGCCAAATTCATTCCTGTGCTCGGTACTTTGCAAGTCAAGATCTGCAAGGTTTTATTATTGGCACAAAAAAGCAAGGGTTTATCAGGACCAGGAGGCACCTCCCTGGTGATCTAAATTCACCTTAAAATTTTACTTTGCCAAAATTATCAACTGCTAATGCAGGTAGGTGTGACCACTGAGCATTTGCATATTCTGAATGTGAACGCCTTATTACAGACTGTATCTTTAGCGGTTTGCTTGCCTCACTCTGGTCCCAGCCTAGATCATACAGAGTAGGAGCATAAGCACAGGCTTGAGAGCCGGCCTGCGTGAATTCAGAGCCTTGTGTTACTACTGAGGGTGAATAACCTGAACAAATCATCTGTTGTCTCTGTCCCCACGTTTCCTCATCTTTAAAAGGAAGGTGGTTAAGACAATAATCTGGAATAAGAGGCTCATAGCTGGCTGGGCAGGGGGAAAGGGGTGGGGAAGAAAATGTGCAACACAAGAAAAAGAAAAAAATAAACAAAAATCTAGTTAACTTTACATTAGCTTTTCAAAGACCAATCACAAACTTTTGACTCTTAAGGTGATTTTAAATGGCTCAACCTGTGTTTCATTTTATTAAACAGTACTGATGGCTGTTCTTGCAGAAAGGGGCCACATGCTAGAAGCTGATACACTAGACCTAATTTTTAGTGTCTCCCTTTTTTCTTTTTTTTAAAAAAGGAGAGTTCTTTGATTAAAACAAAAAAAAAGCCCAAAGAAAACAAACTAAAGGGTATGTGGTAGGTGGTAGGTGGTGGGACAAAGATGTAGCTCAATAAATATATTAATGAATTCATAAAGGGACGTAACATTTTTAACTGTAGTTATCAAGCCAAGCAGAAATGCTGTATCTTTGGATAACTAATATGAAACAATAAAATTTTATTTTCAGAAATTGGGGGGTAGGGGAAGGTGTTCTCACAGGTCTTGCAGGACTGTTGGGAGAGTCAGGAATGAACACAGAAGTGCTTTAGCCAAGAGTTGCTGTCAAGCTGATTCTGATGCAGGGCCACCTCACGAATGCGGCAGAATGCTGTTCCATTGGGTTTGCGATGGCTGATTTTTCAGAAGCAGCTCTCTCAGCAGATTCGAACTGCCACCTGCTAGGTCAGTAGCTGAGCATGTTAACCTCTTGTACCACCCAGGTACTCTGAGAACTCTGTATATGCTTCTGATGTTATTAGAGCCGTCAAGTCCATGACGAGTCATCATAGTCCTATGAACAGATTGGCACCTTGTTCTCACATGTTAACTACTATTATCCCCAAAAACCTGTGATGAATTTTTACTTTAAAATGTGTTAGAAATGATGTAAACAGTAAAAAAGGGCCTTCAAATGGGTATCAGTCAAGTATCAATACCATTATTTAAGGGAATTCAGTAAGAAACACAACTTTCAAAAGTCCAAACTACAAAATATTCTTTAAGAAATGAGATTTTATTACTTCAAACACAAAATAGGCCAACAACGTGTACTCACTAGAGCTATTACTAGCAACTACTTGGTGAGAAGCAAGTGAATTGCTTATGAACAATTACTTCCAATATTGAGGAAACTTCAAACAAGTCTTTGCGTTTAAACAATTTCTAAGCCAACTTGTTTTGTTATTTGTATTCTTAGCCAAGATTAATAGATAATTAAAAAATTAAACATGGAATAAATTGTAGCCAAATGATCAAAGGTTCTGGATTAATCAAATGAGAACAAGAGACCAACCATACTTGTTGTTGTTGTTGTTATGTGCTGTTGAGTCATTTGCGACTCATAGCTACCCTATGTACAACAGCCCTAAACCCTGCTTATCCTGTGCAAATCGCATTGCCTCTGACACACCCATCCCGATTACCCAAGTCACTGAATCAATCCATCTCATAGAGGGTCTTCCCCTCCTACGCTGTCCCTCTACTCTACCCAGCAGGATGTCCCTCTCCAAAGACCTGTCTCTCCTTGCAACATGTCCAAAGTATGTCAGACAAAGCCCCAGAATCTTTGCCTCCAAGGAGTAGCCTGGTTTAAGCCTCTCAAGAATGAATCTCTTTGTTTTCTTGGCAGTCCATGGTACATTCAATACTCTTCTCCAGCACCACAGCTCAAAGGCATCAATTCTCCTTCTGTCCTCCCTAATCATTGTCAAGCTCTCTGATGCATAACAAGTGATTGCAAAGACCATGGCCTGTATCAGGAGCACCTTGTCTTCAAAGACACACCGTTGCTCTTGAGTACTTTAGAGAGGTCCCTAACACTTTCCCATCGCAATACGTTTTTTGATTTTCTGGCTGCTGGTGCCAAGAGTGTTGACTGTGGAGCCAAGCAAACTGAAGCTGTGAACAATCTCAATCTCTTCGTCATCCATCCATCCATCCTGATGCTACCAGTCGGTCCAGTGGTGAGAATCTTTGTCTTCTTGACATTGAGCCTCAGTCCATACTGAAGGCTGCAGTTCTTGACCCTCTGCAGTAAGTGCATGAGGTCCTCCTCAGTTTCAGCGAGCAAGGTTGTGTCATCTGCATAACGCAGATTGTTAATAGATCTTCCACCAATCCTAACGCCACGCGTCTCCTCATAGAGCCCAGCTTCTCGGATAATCTTCTGTATACAGATTGAAAAGGTATGGAGATGGGACACATCCCTGGCGCACACCCTACCCAATTTTGAACCATTCAGTGTTGCCCTGCTCTGTTCTGACGACTGCCTCTTGGTCCAAGTATAGGTTTCGCATTAGCACGATCAAGTGTTCTGGGATTCCCATTCTTCTCAGAGTCAGCCACAGTTTGTTATGATCCACGCAGTCAAATGCCTTTGCATAATCAATGAAACACAGATAGACATTCTTCTGGTATTCTCTGCTTTCAGCTAAGATCCATCTAACATCAGCTACAATATCCCTAGTACCACAACCCCTTCTAAACCCAGCCTGGATTTCTGGCAGTTCTCTGCTGATGTCGTTTTTGGATAATCTTCAGTAGAATCTTGCTTGCATGTGAAATCAATGCTATTGTTCTGTAGTTTCCACACTCAGTTGGGTCACCCTTCTTTGGAATGGGATGGTGGCCATGGAAGTCGGAATCCGCTAAGGAGTGTGTAACAACTCACCTGCCGATTCAACTAGCCCTGAAAATGGATGGCAACAACCATACTTAGGATAAGATAAATTTCCCAACCACAGAGCACTGTTCAAACTCATCCTATCTGCGCAAACATATCAAAGCTCTCATGGAATCAGTTCAGAAGATCCTCTCAGGAGAGTCAGGGATCCGGGAGCACAGTGGTCCAGAGAAAGGTACCAGGACCTTTTCAGTTGGGGCATGTCCGAAATGGCCCAGTGGGCGGAGCTCCCTTTCACATGAACGCCACTTGCTCCATGCACAATTACACAGGATTCTAGTTTGCAGGACCTAACAGGAGATCTTTCTAAATAGTATTATCATTAGCAACACTGAGTATCCTGATGTGCTCAGAGAGGCTGCTGTGACAGCGCTTCTACTGTAACTGTCCTCATGGAGAGTGTACCAGGGAAACGGCTAGCCCCTGGTATACGGCATGAGTGGCACCGTCCAGTGCCTGCTACCACCAGCATGCAAACAAGTGCCAAATGCCAGACGAGATCCCAGCACATGTGTAAAAGGAACAGCACAGCTGATTTAACAAAACACTGGGTCACACTGGATTCTTTCATCCAATCCCTAAATCTTCAATTTATAGCAGTATCTCTTGTTTTAGCTACCCTATGCTTCCAACCAACAAGAATAACTGGGAGGCTTTGGGAAACAGAAATGCATTTGCTCATTGTTCTGTCTGGAGGCTAAAAGGTCAAATCAGGTTCTCAACCATTATATTTCTTCTCTGGGTCTTTCTGTCAGTTTCAGGTGACGTTTGGCAATCTTTTACTGGAAAGTAGGTCCTCACCTGTCATCTGCCATCTCCATGTGGATTTATTTCTGTGTATATTCTGTACTCTTTACAGCTCAGAAGTAGTTAGATTTAGGGCCCATCTTGGTATGGTGTTGTTGTTGTTGTTGTTGTTATGTGCCGTCGAGTCGCCTGCGACTCACAGAGACCCTATGTGCAACAGCCCTAAACTGCACTCTGTCCTGTGCCAATCGCACTGTCTCTGACACTCCCAACCCAATTATCCCAGTCACTGAATCAATACACCTCATAGAGGGCCTTCCTCTCCTGCGCTGTCCCTCCACCCTCCCAAGCATGATGTCGCTCTCCAAGGACCGGTCTCTCCTCA
>NW_006400131.1:820170-820672 GCF_000299155.1 Elephantulus edwardii
AAAATCCTGTTTTTAAACAGGATTATATTTTCAGGAATAGGGTAAGATTCCATTATGTACTACTTCTTCAAGGAGATCAGAAAGCAGAGGGGGAAAGCCAGCACCAAGAAATAAAAGCCAGGGTTCCACAAACCTTAATTTTATGTTCTAACCTAAAGGGGGGTAGGGTGGGAATGGGGAAGCGACACTGAGTCAGGCCTAGGGTTAGAGACAAAAGTACTGTGAAGAGTTGGCTTCGGGTTAATGATTATGGTTCTGTGTTACCTTAGTGCTGGATCCTCCTGTCTTCATTCTCTCTTCACTCTGTGAAAGTGCAAGCCATCATGTTTGACAAAGCAGGAGCAGAATTGACAAAAATCTCCATAATTCCAAGTTTTTAATATACTATGGACTTTTGACTTTCCTATGTCACCTCAGACAATAACGAAGAGGCATCTTTCAAAGGTACCCAGGAAAAACCGGCGGGAAGAGGCCCTTGGGGACAAGAGGCCCTTGGGGACAG
>NW_006400131.1:821007-824334 GCF_000299155.1 Elephantulus edwardii
ATTGGGAAGGGCGTACGCCAGGGATGCATCCTGTCTCCATACCTTTTCAACATGTATGCAGAGCAGATTATCCAAGAGGCTGGGCTCTATGAGGAGAATTGTGGCATTATTGGTTGTTTAAAGAGAATGTTTGAGGACATATTCATCGACGGCCACCTGCCCAGGTTTGAGGAGGAGAAAGGTGGAGCTTAGTAGCTCAGCCTCTTTTCCGATTGTCCATTCTGCTCTTGAGCAGTCTGAACTGAATTGTTTTCAAGAAAAATGAAGCTTTATTCAGATTTCATAAAACTTACCTATTTCTTTGTCTGTGAGAGGCCATTAGTTTCAATACCTGTCAGTGTGTCATGTTGTGATGGCTTATGTGTTGCTATAATGCTGTAAGCTATGCCATTAAAATTTTAAAATGCCAGCAGGGTCACCCATAGTGAGGAATGGTCAGTCTAAGACGGACAAGACAGAAAGGCCTGGAGATGTACTTGTCCAACTTGGTTGGTTTGGGCATGTTATCAGAGTTATTCACTAGTGCAGGATCTCCTATCTGGTGATGGAAAAAGCAGGGGAGAGTGAATGATACACTCAGGGAAATGGACTACCAGGGCAGCCGTCACATCCAGGGCCAACACCCTATTGGTCTTGGTGATGATGCAGAACAGAGCAGAGCTTTGTTCTTTGGGGAGTCAGGAGGTTGTCATGATCAGAGCTGATCAAATGGCAGAAACCCCACTATTTCTAGGTCATAGGTTGCCATCTCAGATAACTGAGGGAGCAGACAGGCCATGGACATGAAGAGTTGGGCTGATGGGGGCTGGTACTATCCACAGGCATAGCTGCCTCCGCTGGTTCTTGCTAGCAGGAATGCAGGTCTAGAGTTTAAAAATCTTGCTTTTTCAAGAGAAGGCAAGATCTGGATTTTTGTGTGATACTACCCAGTTTTTGAGATGCTAGCAAGGCCCTTAACATTTCTCAGGTCTCCACAAGCCAAAGAAAACATGTGCTTATGCCAAATTCTGTGTGCTGGGATCCAGTGCTGCACTTTCTGATTGTTGCTCTCAGTTGTGGCTGCTCCAGAGCAGCCTCAGTGGATATTTGTCTAAAGTCAGGTTTCCCAGATGTAGACTCTGAAGGATTCATGTACAAATGATTTATTGGGGTCTTGCTCCTTAAGAGCCTGGGAAAATTCAGGGGAAGCAGCTCAGGGAACACGGTAGGAGTGTTCTTGCAGAATACATTGCTGAGGGGGTAGCTTGATCTCTTCAAGAGCTCAGCCAGCTGCAGTTAAGTTGCCCCTGACTCATGAAGATACCACTTGTGTCAAAATTGTGTGTTCTGGCAGGATATCTGTCTCTAGGCTGTTCTTCTAGAGTGCCTCTGGGTGGACTCAAACCTCTAACCTTTGAATTAGCAGCCACACACATTAACTTTTTGTTCATCTCATGACTCCAAAGTGTAAGCTGTCCCTAAGTATTGTCCTGAGCTTTGGGAATTGGGCTTTTATGCTTCACCTGCCACTTACTGGTAATGGGCTTCAGTAAGTCCAATATAACAAAATAAAACACCAAAACAAGAAATCCAACAAGAAACAAACTCCAAACATCCTTTCCTATTAAGTCAATTCCGGCATGTAGTGACTCTGGGGTATCGAGTGGACTTGCCCCAAAAGGTCTCCCTGAATCTTTACAAAAGTAGAGGCATTGACTTTTTCCTGCAGAATAGCTGGTAGATTTGAACCACTGACTTTTAAGAGTAGCAGCCCAATGTTTATAGTACTGTGCCAGCCAGGCTTTTAACTCTGGGACAGTCTCACCAAAAAAGACACAAGTGATAGCTGTGGCCTCAGGCTATGTACACGACAGCAGTGACAGTTTCTGGCAGAGCACTAACTCTGTCTCCACTAGATGCCTGTGGCTTTCCCAATGTCCCATATGTAATGAACTACAAGCAGAGGCAAACGTTGAACCCCACTCATCCTACGCTATGTGTATGTTGAGACGGCTTGCACCAGCAGCCCTTTGATGAGATCAATATATGGAATTCAACTGCTGAGTCCTGACAGCTCGGTATTTGGCCCAGCCAACCAGCTCTTCTTTTCCACTAGATTGCATATTTGTTGTTGTTATGTGCCCTCAAGATGGAGCCTACTCATAGCTGATCCCCCAACAGGTTTTCGGAGGCTGCAAATCACACAGGAAAAGATTGTCTCTCTTTCTCCTTTTGAGCCCTTTTTGAATCCTCCCTTTGGGGATTCAAAACACATGCCTTTGGGTTGACAATGCAACTATTTAATACCTGGTGACCACAGTTCCTTAAGATTTCATAGAGAGGAACTAATGTGAAGGAAACTAGGGTAGGCTGATAGGCAGTAGAGACAATTTTGAGAAGAAGCAACAACGAAGACGACTATACTCTTTCAAGTGGGTATTCCCAAGAAAGCCTGTGGTGGCTCCTGGGTGTAAATTTGTTTCACTAAACTGAGCAAGTTTATACTTGAGATATCATTTCTAAGCCCATTGGACATAGCTGTCCTGACACCACGAGGTAGATCTTTCAGAGAATTAGACTAATAGCTGACATATCATGCATGGTTTAATATTATAGTATATGTTTTCCTTTGAAGAGTTGAAAAATCTTCATGTATTTAATTTAAAGATAAAACAAAACCAGCTAGGGAACTATGCTATAGGACTTTTAAGGCTGTGATCTTTTAAAAACAGCTCTGCAGACCTTTTTTCCAAGATGGTGCTGTTGTTAGTCACCTACAGCTCATAGCAATATGTAATAGTTCTGAAGCCCGCCCTACCCTGAGCTAGTCTCACTGATTTTGACATACCTACAACCATTACCCAAGTTACCGTGTAACTCTATCTCATCTAGGGTCTTCCTTTCCTGTGCTGTCCTGTCCTTCCACCTTTCCAAGCATAATGTTCTGCTCCAAGAACCATTTCATCCTTGCCACATTCCCGAAGTATGTGAGATGGTGCTTCAATATCCTTGTCTCCAGGGAGCAATTTGGTTTCACCATCTCCACGGCAGACTTGTTTGTTCTCTTGGCAGTCCATTGTATGTTCAATACTCTTCTCCACAACTCAAAGGCATCAATTCTTCTTATGCCATTCTTTTATTTTTATTATTATTAAATTTTATTAATTTTAATGAGCATTTACAGGGATTTTGGGTTTGGCAGTAGGAAATACATAGACTATTATGGAGATTGATTTTGGAATTTAGATATACTGTTATTAATTGTGCTTAGCCGTACATGTTCATATCCTTGAAGATGTATCATGGGGGTGTTGCAACCTAGAAGACACAAATTTGACTAACAAGTTA
>NW_006400131.1:824979-831761 GCF_000299155.1 Elephantulus edwardii
AACCTCGCCAGCATTTGTTGCTTGCTGTTCTGTTAAATTTTGCTATTTTGACTGGGGTGAGATGATATCTCATAGTTGTTTTAATTTGCATCTCTCTTAAGGCTAGGGATTTTGAGCATTTCTTCATGTGCTTGTTAGCCATCTGAATGTCATCTTCGGTGAAGTGCCTGTTCATATTAATTGCCTGAGCTCTCTGATGCATAGCAAGTAATTGCGAAGATGATGGCCTGATCAGGTGCACATTAGTCTTCGGAATGACATCATTGCTCCTCAGTACCCTGGAGAGGTCTCTGACAGCAGATTATTTCAGTGCAATTCATCTTTTTATTTCCTGACTGCTGGTACCTAGAGTGTTGATTGTGGAACCAAGCAAGCTGAAGCTGTTATCAATCTCAAAGTCTTCACCATCTGTCATCGTGCTGCCAATTGGCCCAGTGGTGAGGGTCTTTGTCTTCTTGAGATTAAGCTTCAGTCCATATTGAAGACTATAGTTCTTGACTTTCTGCAGCAAACACTTCAGATCCTCTTTAGTTTTGGAAAGCAAGGTTATATCATCTGTATATCGTAGATTGTTGGTGAGTCTTCTTTCAATCCTAATGCTATATTCTTTCTCAAAAAGCCCTGTCTCCTGAATGATCTGTTCCACATACAGATTGAAAAGATACGTAGACAGGACGTATAACTGGCACACTCCTTTCCTGATTTTGAGCCATGCAGTGTTTTCTTGCTCTACTCTGAGGACTGCTTCCTGGTCCAAGTACAGGTTTTGCATGAGCATGATCAAGTGTTCTGGGATTCCCATTCTTCTCAAGGTTAGCCACAATTTGTTGTGATCCACATAGTCATATGTCTTTGGATAGTCAATTAAACACAGACATTCCTCTGGTACTCTTTGCTATCAGTTAAATCTGTCTGACATTGGCGATTATGTCTCTAGTGCCACTTTCTCTTCTAAACCCAGCTCTGGCCATGTGCTGTTCCAATTACTTTTAAATAATCTTCAGCAGGATTTTGCTTGTGTGTGATGTTAGTGCTATTTTTCTATAATTTCCACTCTGTCAGGTCAGATTTTTTGGAATGGGAATAAATGTGGACCTTCTCCAGTCAGTTGGCCAGGTGGTTGTCTTCCAGATTTCTTGGCACAACCTGGTGAGCATCTGTTTGTTGAAATATGTCAATTGGTATTCCATCAATTCCTGGGGCCTTGTTTTCTTCTAATTCCTTCAGAGCTGCCTGAACTTCCTCCTTAATCACCATTGCCTCTTGATCATATGTAGTTTCATTAAATTCTTCTGTGTCAGCCAATTCTTCTTGATACAATGATTCTTTGTACTCCTTCCATCTTCTTTTGGTGCTTCCTGAATCATTCAATATTCAGCTCATCATGTCCTTAAGTATTGCATCCCCCAATTTGAATTTGTTTAGTTCCTTCGAATGAGTCCCTTTTGATTTTTCAACTCCATCCCTTTGCACATTGAGGGTCCCAGAAGCAAATAAGATGATTTGGTTTTTTTAAATTGAACTCACCCCCTCCCCACCCTACTCTCTTCTTCTAGGTCCTCTGTGGTGGTCAGTGGCATGCACATCTTTCCAAATCTCTGGACCAGCTAGGATAGACAGCTCTCTCACACACACTTTTTAAATTCTGTTCCAGAATCAAGCCAAGTCTTCCTGTTCAATATGTTTCTCATTGGGATCATTTTTTGCCACCCCCTCCTCCTAGCACCCCTAATTTCATCATAACCTCTATACTGTAGAGAGGGAATTATCTTCTTGCCAAAGTTCTTTTCCCTGAATCCCACATAATCTTCCCCGATTACAGACTTGCAATCAGTCCTGTGCTCACAAACTGTTGACAACTCACACAGCTGAATAAATCAAGTTCACGTTCCTCCAGATAGCATACTGAACCTAGGTTATTTTCCTTCTGAAATTTCCCCCTCAGTACAGTTTTCATTTTCAGCCAAGTTGTGCTCCCCACCACCTCTCTCCTACTTGTCTAAAGTGCTCATGCAACCTCATTTTATCCTTTACCTCCTACCACCTGTAACAGGGTGACTGATGGTGTCACCTTAGACTTAGTACTTAGTTCCCTACGTCTCAGATTAATCCTTAGTAAGGCGAGGCTGGCAAGTTTGTAAACTGGAATTAAATGAGAAAAAGTATGACACGTGCATAGATCAATCTGCAACATATTCTAAGTGTGTAATAAAAGACAGGGAACCATAACCACGATTACTATCATTACTGTCCATCCTCCAAGGCTCACCTCCATTCCCACTATCCTCCTAGATGCCTTCCAAGACACTCCCCCAAAACATGTATACATAAAATCACATTTTCCTGTTCTGCACTCCCATAAATCATTTACAAAATATACATGCTTGCTCCAACACCTAAAACAAGCTTTGGTGAGTCCTTTTCTGTAGCTTCCTGCCTGCAGGACACATGATGATGTTGAACCTTTCAAGAAACCTCATTTTAGAGATAGTTCTGAAAAATCCTTAAACAGTACTATTGCATTGTCATTTTTCTTCAGTGACTTGTGTATTTGAGTTCTGGAAAAATTCATGTGAAAGGACAGTCATTTCTTCACAGAATGCTTGAACTAAATTGACACTTATAACATAGAGCAAAGTGCCTGTAGGCAAGGAGGGGACCAGTATGCATGGAGTTTATTAAGGCAGAATTCCTGGGGGGCTGACACACACTACTGTTGACTAGAAAGTTGGAAGTTTGAGCCCAATGTAGGTGCCTTGTTTGGTGATTTACTTCCAGTAAAATCAGCCATTGAGAACCTCGCAGACTATAACTATATTGACACCCATGGGGCCACAATGACTTGGAGTGGACTTTAAACCTTGTTGTTGCTGTTGTGTGCCATCCAGTCAGAATGAACTCACACCCTCCAGCGGGTTTTCAGAGGCAAGAAATCACAGGAGAGGAGACCCCCACCCACTCAGGAGCAGCTGTTAGATGTGCAACTGTGTGCCTTTGTTATGGCAGCACAGCTCCTTACCCCCAGGCCACCAGAGCTCCCTGGACTCTGGAGCATTGGCTATTTAATGGATGCAGCTGCTGTGCATTCCTTCATTCAGCCACAGATTGAGCTAATGTATCACACTTTTCTGAACTCGAGACTATAAGCTTTTCCTTTCGTAGTCCATCTCTAGACTTTGCAGCTTGGGGGTTGGTTTTTTTTTTTCTTTCTTTCTTTTCTCAAGCTTCCAGAAGGCTTCAAATTATTGCCATCAGCCATTTAGCATTTCTTCTTTCTAAGTTTGAAACCTCTCCCAATCCTGAAATGCCTATGAGCTTGAGCCTGCCATAAGCACCCTTGTCTAACTTTGCATTGACGCTGAACCTGAAGTGTGATAGTAATTTCCCTCAGAGGAACATGGATTTAATAGATTTTTTAAATTAACATTTTGTAAAACTGGAGCTGTCATGCTTTATGGCAGACTGATACAGATGTCTGTAATTAAATATTGGCACTACATCTTGGTTATAGTTTGGAAATGTTTATTTTAACCCCTTCCTGAAACATTATGATTTATGAGCTCTTCCTGCATCTTCTAATAAGTAACGTTGCCGTGACAACATAGAATATCATTTGTCAAAGAGCTATAATTCCATCTTATCTTGAAGTGAAAAATTTATCTTTTAGGATTTATTTTTATGAAAGGAAAATTTTGCATTTCCATAGATCTAATTCTCCTGTCTTTAGGGATATTCAAGCTTTCAGTGAAGTTTTTCTGGAGAATAAGCAAATCTCCCACTCCCCACTCCCCAGTAAGTGGAGAGATATGTTCTCTCTTTTATTCCAAAGAACATAGATTGACTCAATCACATCACCTTTACAATAACTGTGAAATTTCCAACATTAGTCTCTAATTAGCGATCACTGGGTGGTGCAAACAGTTAATATACTAGGATGCCAATCCAAAGTGTGATGATGTGAGTCCACCCAGGAGCATCCTGAAGAAGGACCTGATGATACACATCTCAACAATCAGTCTTTGGGAAGTCTGTGAGCACAGTTCTGTTCTGATCTGCCAAGCATTTAAATGAACTTGATGATATCTTGTTAGGTTTGGTCTCTGATTAAATAATTTATTTAAAAAAATGAACTGGAATTTTTTCTTGACTTTCTTTATGTAATCATAATTAAAGTTCAAAGAAATTGACTGCTAACTTATAGAGAAAAATATGTAGTTATGTAATGACAAAGTAAAGTATTATAAAGAAATGTGCAAAGAGCTGGAGTTACAGAATCAAAGGTGCCGAACTCCCTCAGCATTTCTTAAGCTCAAGGAGCTGAAGAAGAAATTCAAGCTCTAGTTGTAATACTTAAGGATGCTTTGGGCAGAATATTAAATGTTCCTGGAAGCATTAAAAGATGATGAAAAGAGTATACAGAGTCATTGTACCAAAAGGAATTGGCAAACACAGAAGAATTTCATGAAACAACATATGAGCAAGAGCCTAGGGTGATGAAGGAAGAAGTTCAAACTGCTTTAAAAAATTGGCAAAAAATAAGGCTCCCGTAATTGACCTATTTCAACTAACAGATGCTGCCTTAGATGTGTTCACCAAGTTATGCCAAGAAATCTGAAGGACAACCACTTGGCCAACTTAGTGGAAGAGATCTATATTTGTTCCCAAAGAAAGGTGATCTGACATAGTGTAGAAATTAGTGAACAATATCATTAATATCACATGCAAGCAAGATTCTGATGAAGATTATCCAAAAATGACTGGAACAGCACATCAACAGAGAACTACCAGAAGTGCAGGCTGGGTTTAGAAGGGGTCATGGTACCAGGGATATTGTAGCTAATGTTAGATGGATCTTGGCTGAAAGCAGGGAGTACCAGGGAAATATCTCTCTGTGTTTCATTGATTATGCAGAGGCATTGACTGTGTGGATCATAACAAACTGTGGCTGACTCTGAGAAGAATGGGAATCCCAGAACACTTGATTGTGCTAATGTGAAACCTATACTTTGACCAGGAGGCAGTTGTCAGACAAGATCAAGGAAACTCTGCATGGTTCAAAGTAGGGAAGGGTGTATGCCAGGGATGTGTTTTATTTCCATACCTTTTCAATCTATATGCAGAACAGATAATCCAGGAAGCTGGGTTCCATGAGGAAAAATGTGGTATCAGGATTGGAGGACTACTCATAAACAATCTGTATTACGCAGATGACACAACCCTGCTTGCTAAAACTGAGGAGGACCTGAAACTTTTGCTGCGGAAGGTCAGAGACTGCAGCCTTCAGTATGGATTGAGGCTCAATATCAAGAAAACAAAGATTCTCATCACTGGGCAGATTGGCAACATCATAATAGATAGTGAGGAGATTGAGATTGTTCACAGCTTTTGTTTGCTTTGCTCCATGATCAACACTCTTGGCACCAGCAGCCAGGAAATTAGAAGATGTATTGCAATGGGAAAATCTGCAGTTGGAGACCTCTCTAAAGTACTGAAGAGCAATGATGTCAGTCTGGATACTAAGGTGTGCCTGATTCAGGCCGTGGTCTTTGCAATCACTTGCTATGCATCAGAGAGCTGGACAATGACTAAGGATGATAGAAGGAGAATTGATGCCTTTGAGCTATAGTGTTGGAGAAGAGTATTGAGGGTACCATGGACTGCTAAGAGAACAAACAGGTTCATCCTGGAGAGGGTGAAACCAGACTGCTCCTTGGAGGCAAGGGTTCTGAAGCTTTTTCCGACATACTTTAGACCTGTTGCAAGGAGGAAAAATCCTTGGAGAGGGATGTCGTGCTTGGGAGGGTGGAGGGTCAGCACAAGAGAGGAAGACCCTCGATGGGGTAATGGAGGTAGGTGTGTCAGAGACAGTAAGATTGGCACAGGATAGAGCAGTGTTTAGGGATGTTGTACATAGGGTTGCTATTAGTTGCAGATGACTCTCTGACACTTAACAACAATAACAATGACTTGTGTAATCTATGACCAGAGGTACAAACTTTGTGCATAATATAGGACAGAGGTATATGTATGTATTCTAGAGGGCTAAGACACATATTCCCATCCTAGAGCATTGAGGCAAAAGTATAAGCCCAAGAGGACAAAGACACATATATGCAGGAGTTGAGCAGACCTCTGGGTACTGTACCAGGTGAGAAGCTGCATGAAAGAAGCTGAAGATATCTGAAAAGGAGTCAAGTCATAGGCTCTGTCTACTGAGATACCATGCGCTCCACGAGAGAATCTGTTTAATTTTCTTTTTACAAAGGCAAAGCAGAAGTAGATAGTTCCAAAAGAAATATCCTACTACTAGCGTTGACAGGTAATTTAGAAAGAATAAATACTGAATATTCCATGGACTGTCAAAAGAAAAAATAAGTTTTTCTTGGAGCAAAGTGCTACCAGGGTGCCCTTACACACAGAATGATGAAACTTTGTTTCACATACTTGGGCCATGTTGTCAGGAGAGGCCAGTCCTCAGAAAAGACAAGCTTTTTGTCACTAGACCATCAGAGATTCTTCTGTAAGAGACTATGTTATAAATATATCAGGTCATTGAGCAGATTTGCTGATACCTGAAGTCTGGTATCTGTTGCTGAGTTTGAATTCCTTAAGCTGTAGTAGGGAAGAAAATACAATTTTTAAAACTAACATTTCTTGAATAATATTTTAAAAAGGAGAGGAGCAACCAGGGAAGGGGGTGGGTTTTGGGGAGGTGCGGGGGGTTGTGTACCAATGAGGGAGTTTTTCTTTTGCTTTTCAAGGAGAGGAGCAACCAGGGGGGG
>NW_006400131.1:831861-841311 GCF_000299155.1 Elephantulus edwardii
GGTGGGGAGAGGGGTGCAACAATGAATGAATGGAATTCCAAAATCTCTGTAGATGTTCATTGAAATGAAAAATAAAGAAATTTTTTAAAAAAAGAAGTGCTCCTTTAGTCTACGAAGACCGCTTTGAACAAAACTTCCTTATCTAGCTTTAAGTCTGCAACTGTTGTCATTTACTTCCAAACCTATAATCTATAGCTACTTCCTTCTATTAACATCATTGTCATCATCTTAACACTCTATTCCATTAACATAAAGTGGGACCTTTAGACCCTGTATCAAAGATGATCTTTTCATGTATAAGAAGGAAAATTTTGGCTATTTTACATTATAACTGAATTACTGTCAGATTTGCTCTGAATTGAACATTTTCATATTCCCATCTTCTTTCCATCTTTACATAATATGCTGAATTAAATATTTTCCCTTGAGACAGTTCAGAGCAGGAAAACTAGCACCCAGCTAATGTAGGCATTACTAGACCCAAGAACACACTTTGAGTGAGTAGCTTAGGTACTTCCAGGTGTTTCCTCTTAAGAACCTTTAACTCTGCTAAGTGATTTCAAGTGCCATGTCAGCGATTCTTGTATGAATTTCCAAGAGAGCAGCCATCTTGAAAGGGCATGCTTCATGATAACTTGGAGACAACCATCTTTAAAGCCATATCCACGTGTTCCTGAAATTAGCTAAATCATTCCTATGCTCAGCCATCTTAATCACCTACGTATATTCCCCATAAGACCCAGAAAGTACTTTGATAGCAGCCATCCTGAATGTGTGTGTGTGCGTGTGTGTGTGTGTGTGTGTATATATATATATTCTACTTCCTTGTAGGGCAGGCTCTATGCAATACAGATGAATGAGGTTTGGGGTCCATGGAATTATGTTACTGAAGTTCCCACTCTGGTCTGTTGTTTATGGCATCACTGATTCTTGTGCAACTGAAAATCCAATTAGATTGCTTTGGGGATACTCTTACTGCACATCGGCTTTCTGAGACATTGATGTCTTCCTAATAAGGAAAATCTATACATTCTTCTGTGCTGATTGGATAAGGACTAGCCTTTGCCTTTTACTGGGGCCTTTACCTTATATGGGCTCAATCTGTCCTCTAGTACCTTGTTGGATAATGTTGTAGCAGAGCCTACAAGGCACTTTATGATTTTTAACTTTACCTCTGACTCTCCTTTATTATGTCCTTGCCCTAGATTTTTTTCAGAGCTGTTTAACTCCTAACAATGTGTTTGATACATTGAAAGGAGAAAAGGAATTGGTCTGAATCCTTTGTTTGATCACATGGTAATATTAGTGATATTTCCAACTCCAGAAAGAAGCCTGTATGGATCCACATTCATCTCTCTGAAGGACCTAAGCAGGCAAGGCTGGTCAAGACAGGACCCTTGTGAAGAAGAGCCTACTCTGAGTTGGAATAAGCTAGGGGAAGGTGCAGTTTGTGAGCGGGGAAAACAGGGATTAGTGGGTTTACAAAGTCCCCTCTCCACTTCAGGTGGCTGAGAGAGATACTGTTATGAAGTGCTCTTCAGCTCTCGTTGCACATTAAAGTAGCCTGAGTATGTTTTTTAAAATCTATATACCTGAAACTCAAACTAAGTTTATGAAATGAGAATATATTAGGATAACAGAAAGGCATCAACAGCTTTTTAATATGCCCATGTGTACATATCCACCCAGTGTGCAATCAGGTCTGAAACAACTATATTGGATGTTGTTATTGTTAAGTACTAGCAAGACAGAACCCACTTATAGCTCATCCTCTAGCAGGTTTTCAGAGGCTCTAAATCACATGGAAAGAAATTGTCCATCTTTCTCACACAGAGCAGCTGATGGAGTTGAACTGCCTGCCTTTGGATTGGCAGCCCAGCTGCCCACTCAATACAGAGCTCCTTCAGGTTGCATAAGGCTGTCCTAAGCACTTTCTGGATAATAATAATAATAATTTTAAAAAATGGATAGAAAAGCCATACCTATTCTTGGGTTGTAGGGCTATATTATGGAGTGGCTCTCCTTGTTAAACTGAGAAAGATGGGTAATCTCTTCCCATGCAATTTACATCCACATTATATCTGCTAGAGGGTCACTATGAGCTGATTCTGGTTGTACAGCAGTGACTTTTGTCTTTCCCCCTTGTTAAAAGGAGCCTTAGTGGTGATGCAGTTAAAACACTTAATCAAAACGTTGATGAGAACTCACTAGCTATTCTGCATGAATGAAATAAGGCAGTCTGCGTCTGTAAAGATTTGCAGCCATGGAAGCCTAAGGGGACAGTTCTACTCCATCTTACAGGTATGCTGGGAGTTGGCATTGACTTGATAGTAAAGTGGAGTATTTTCCCTTATTAAAGGGCTTTCTGGGTGGTGCAAATAGTCAGTGCACTTGGTAGCTATAACCTAAACATTGGTGATGTGGATCCACCCAAAGGAAACTCAGAAGAATGCCCTGGCTTTAATTTCCATTGGGCAGATTCTCATAATGCCCACAGTCTGTGAACATTTATTTCACCTCTAGGTCAGCTGGGAATAGCTAATGATTCTTCTAGGTTTTTCTAGATTTTATAGAGAAAGAACCTGTGGGTATTATTGCCAGATTTAGCAAGATACCAGTTAAATGTTAATTTCAGATAAGTTGTTGTGTACCACTGAGTCAGAACCAACCCATAACTGACCTCTATCGCATTTTCAGAGGAGTTAATCACATGGGAGGAGATTGCCCATCCTTCTCCCATGGAGCAGCTAGTGGATTTGAACTGTGTGCCTTCAGGATTGTAGAGCAACTTCTTGCCACTAGTTTACCCAGAGCTCCCTATTTCAGATACAACAAATGGTTAGTATTTGGATTTGTGTTGATTTTTTTTTTATTTTATACTAGCTTCAATCCAAATTTCATAGAATTTGTATACATTGTTTTTACACCAGATATTTCCTCTTTCCTTTACCCATCCTTCCCTCAACCCATCAGATTGTGTGACCCTATGATTAAGCTCCCCCTCTTCTTCTTGGATCTTTGTACTCATTCTACCATAATGGTCTTATAAAGTATTTGTCCCTATGAGACTGAGTTAGTTCACTTAGCATAATGCTCTCCAGTCCTTCCCATGTTAGGTAGTAATTTACAAAACAATTGCTCCTGTGTGCTGCATAGTATTCATTGTGTGAATGTACTATAATTCCTTAATCCATTCCATTGTAGTTGGACTATGCTGCTGTGCACAATGATGTACAAGTCTCTGTGCCTCCGTTCTCATTTTCTCAAGGTATATTCCAAGCAGTGAAATATGTGGGTCATAGGAAATTTCTATGTTCAGCTTTTTGAGGAAATACCAGACTGTATTCCAGAGTGGTTGTACCATTTTACAATTCCACCAACAATGTGTAAGAGTTTCTGTCTTGCCACATCCTCTCCAACACTTATTACTTGCTGCCTTGCTAAACTTTGTCACTGCTACAGCTCTGTGAAAAGTCTTTCCATACCTTGCCTATTTTGTAATTATCAGTCTTTTTCTTGTGGAGGCCCTGTAGGATTCTGTAAACTTTTATATAGAGACTCTTGTCTGAGATGGCATTGCCAAATGTTTGTTCCCAGTCAGTTGGTTTTCTATTTATCCTGTTGGAAAAAGGTTTTGATGAGCACAGAGATTTAATCTTTAGAAGGTCTCATTCATCAGTTTTATCCTCTTCAGATTGTACATTTATGGCTTTATTTGGCAGTCCCTTTATACCATAGACTAGGCCTTCCAAGCTTGGTTTCAGTTTGTCTCTTATGAGCTTTATAGATTTGGGCTTTATTTGGAGGTCTCTGATCCACCTTGACTTGATTTTTGTGTATGTATGAGATCCTGTTTCAGCTTTCTGTAAGAAACAGTCCAATTCTGTCAGCACCATTGTTGAATAGGTTGTCATTTCCCCACTTAACAGGTTTTATTTCCTTGTCAAATATCAGTTGACCATAGATAGATGGGTCCATTTCCGAATTCTCAATCCTATTCCACTGTCCTGTGTACCTATCTTTGTACCAGTACCATGCTGTTTTGGTTACTACCTCTGTGTAGTATGTTTTGAGGTCTAAGAGTGCTATGCTTGCCACTTCATTTTTGTTTTTCAGAAGTGCTTTGCTTATTCAGGGTCTCCGTCTTCTCCAAACTAACTTGACAATTTACCTTTTGATTCCCTTAAAAAATTAATTTGTTATCTGTATTGGGATTGCATTGGACATGTAGATTTTTTTTGTAGTATTGCCATTTTCACAATATTGATCCATCAACAGGGAACATTTCCCATTTATTTTCATTTTTTATTGTGTCTCACAGAAATGCTCTGTTCCTTCCTTTGGGTAGGTCCTCTGTGTCTCTAGTTAAGTTCACTCCCAAGTATCTCAATTTGTGACTGGCTATTTTAAATGGTATTTCTTTCTTGGTGAGTTCTCTTTATTACTGTAGAGGAATAGCACTGATTTTTGGATATTGATCTTGCATCCTGCCACTCTACTAAATTGATATACTTACTCTAACAGTTGAGTCCTTGGGGTTTTCTGTGTACACTGTCATATCATCTGCATAGAGCAACAGTTTAACCATCTCATATGAAGTATGCAAAGATGGTTCAACATAAGAAAAACAATCAATGTAATTCACCACATTAACAAAACAAATAATAAGAATCATTTGATCCTAGAAATTGATACAGAAAAGGCATTTGACAAAATCCAATATGCCTTCCTGGTAAAGACACTCAGCAAAATTGGAATAGAAGGAAATTTCTTCAACATAGTGAAAAGTATATATGTAAAACCAAGAGCCAATTTCACTCTCAATGGAAAAAGACTAAAAGCATTTTCTTTATGAACAGGGACCAGACAAGGATGTCCACTGTCACCACTTGTATTCAATATTGTATTGGAAGTACTTGCTAGGGCAATAAGACAAGAAAAGGAAATGGCATTTTTTTAAACTTTAAAAAACCCTCAAATTCATTGCATTGAGTTGGAACTGGCTTATAGCTGACCCTCCAGTGGCTTTTCAGAGGCTGTAAGTCTCATGGGAGGAGGATGTCCACCTTTCTCCTGTGGAGTTGCTGGTGAATTTGAACCTGCTGCCTTTAGGTTAGCAATAACTCCCTTACAGACTAAGCCACCAGTTATATCTCTTGTAATGTTTCAGACATATTTACATGAAAATTATTTATTTATCAGAAATTCAATCAAACCCTCTGTAGTTTTTCTGATCAGCCTACCCATAAAAGAAACAAAATCAATCTAAATTATTTTAAAACTGCAGATTTCTGATTATATAGTTGAAACTGAGTCCCAAGGCTTTGAGATCCTGACTCCAAAGGGTTAGAACCTTTTGAAATCAATATTGCAAAGATGGAACAACCTAATACTGCACTTAATCCCTAATTTCATCTTTCTTTTGATGGTCAAGGCCAATTAGGCTCAAGCTTCTAGAAACCCCCTGGACTGTCCTACTCACATTCTTTTCTAATCTGAGGGATGTGTCTCACATTGAGCCATTTTAACCATTAAGCTCATTTTTCCTGATTTGAGTGATTATCTGTGTTGTTTGGTTTGGGTTTTTTTTTTTAATTTTATACTCATTTACATACAAAGTTCATAAAATTCGTATACATTCTTTTTCACACTGGAACTTTCCCCTTTCCTTTACCCATCCTTCCCTCCACTCGTCAGATTGTATAACCCTATGATTGAGCTCCCTTTCCTCTCCTTGGATCTCCATACTCATTCTAAAATAATGGTCTTATATAGTATTTGTCCTTAATGAGATTGAGTTAGTTCACTTAGCATAATGCTCTCCAGTACCTCCCATGTTAGGTAGTAATTTACAAAGTCATTATTCCTGCATGCTGCATAGTATTTTGTTGTGTGAATGTCCATTAATTTCTCAATCCATTCCATTGTGGTTGGCCCTCTGGGGATAAAAATAGAAATGAAGAACAAGACGATAAACCCTATAAAGCCATCAACGTGGAAGATAAATAACACCCTGACAGAACATGATTAAGTTATAGAAAAAATAAAGAATGAAATAAAAAATTTCCTTGAAACAAATGATAATGAAAATACAATGTACCAAAACCTCTGGGATGTAGCTAAAGTAGTCCTCAGGGGGCAGTCCATAGCAATAGGCAAACACATTAAAAAAATTAAGAAAGAAGCAAAATAAATACTCTAACTCAAATAGAAAAAGAACATTCAAACCCAACAGCCTTTAGAAGAAAGGAAATTATAAGGATAAGAGCTGAAATCAATGAGATAAAAAACAGAAAAACAATTAAAACCACCAATAAGACCAGGAGCTGGTTTTTCGAAAGGGTCAATAAAATTGACAAATCATTGGCAAACTTAAGAAAAAAGTAGAAAACACAAATAACTCAAGGAATGATAGAGGTGACATCATGACAGAACCAGAGGAAATTAAATCTATAATATTGGAATATTGTGAAACTAAGCTCAATGTCAAGAAAACAGAGATTCTCACCAACATCATGGCAGCATCATGATAGATGGTGAAGAGATTAAAATTGTGACCAGCTTTAGTTTGCTTGGCTCTATAATCAACATTCTTGGTACCAGCAGCCAGGAAAGAAAAAGACAAATTGCATTGGAAAAGTCTGCTGTCAGAGACTTCTTCAAAGTGATGAAGAGTAACAATGTCAATCTGGAGGCTAAAGTGCAGTTGATACAGGCCATGATCATTGCAATTACTTGCTATGTATTGGAAAGGTGGACAATGACTGGGGATGATAGAAGGATAATTGAAGCCTTTGAACTATGGTACTGGAGAAGAATATTGAATATATCATAGACTGCTAGGAGAACGAACAATTTTGTCCTAGAGAGGTTGGATCCAGGCTACTTCTTGGAAGCAAAGATTCTGAAGCTTTTTTTGACATATTTTGGACGTGGTGCAAGGCAAGGCCAGTCTTTGGAGAGGGGCATCATGCTTGGGTGGATTAAAGGACAGTGCAAGAGAGGAAGACTCTCGATGAGATGGATTGACTCAGTGACTCGGGTAATGGGGGTAGGTGTTTCAGAGACAATAAGATTGGCACAGGATAGAGCAGGGTTTAGGGTTGTTATACATGGATTTGCAATGAGTCACAGGTGATTCGACAGCTCATAAAAACAATAACAACAACAACATATTCAGATAAAATTGAAAACTTAGAGGAAATGGATAAATTCCTTAAAACTCATTCCCCACCTAGATTGACATGGTCACATGTAGAACACTTGAATAGATCCATCACAAAAGAATAAATTGAGCAAGTCCTAAAAAGGCTTCCCCACAAAATAATTCCTGGACCAGATGGCTTCACAGCTGAATTCTATGAAACACTCAGAGAAAATTTATCATCAGTTCTACATAAGTTATTTCAAAATATAGAAAAAGAAGGAATACTGCCAGAGACATCCTATGAAGCATACCAAATACCAAAAACAGGCAAAGGTATTACCAAAAAAGTGATTCTTTTTGTCTACCTTCTGAATCTTCTGGATCTCTGAGAGGTCCCTAATTTCAGATAATACAGCAGCAGATAAATCACACACCAACCATCCCTCACAGCCAGGGTCAACTTTGAGGAGGTGGGCCTTTTTTGGTCAGCAGTATGGCACTGGAAACAAGTTTGAAAGTGATCTACAGGAGCTGGTTCTACAGAAGCTGTTGGCTGAGATTTGTGAGCAGTAGCGTAGAATGTTTATTGGCTAAGGACAGTGAGGCAATGTTATAAGTCCTCCTATTTAAAAACCTTTTTGGTCAGAAACTCTATGAACATGGAGAAACAACCAAAGTTATACAAGTGTTCAGGTCTTTCGTTCATAGAGTCGCTATAAGTCATCTACAACTTGACGGCACTTAACAACAAACAACATAAGAACAAAGGACCTGCATATTAATTTTGTAGTTATTGTTGTTAAGTGTAATCAAATTAAATATCACTCATAACAACCCTCTGATGAGTAGATCTGAACTTTGAATTATCCTGCATCAACCTCATCATTTGACACATTTGAGTTCACTGCACCAGACACCGTATTAGTCTATCTTGTTGAGAGTCTTCCTCTCCTTCAGTGACTGATTTTTAAAGTAGGATATCCCTTTCCATGCAACACGTCCAATATATGTAAGACAAAACTTCACCACCTTTGTCTCTAAGAAGTATTCTGGTCTCCTTTGCTCCAAGACATCTGATTGTTCCTTTGGAAATCCATGAGATAGTCAGTCCTCTTCTCCAACACCACATCTCAAAGATCTTATTGATTATTTTTATTTTATCCTAATTTATTGTCTAACTCTCAGATGTATTGCAGGTTATTGGAAAGACTATGGCTTGGATCAGTGGCACCTTTGTCTTAACTGACATCATTGTTTTGGAGAGATCTCCAACAGCAGGATTTCTCAAAGCTGTTCATCTCCCCCAGTTTTCTGACTGATGGTACCAAGGGTGTTGACTGTGGATCCAAGCAAGATGAAATTTTTAACAATTTCAATCTTTTATTCATTTATCATGATGTTGCCTAATAGTCCAGTGATAAATGTTGAATTGTAATACATATTGAAGACTGCAGTCCTTGACTTCTTCTGCAAGCATTTCAAGTTCTCCTAACTTTCAGCAAGCAAGGTTGTGTCATCTGTATTATACAAGCTGTTGAAGAGCTGTCCTTCCATCCTGACACCATACTCTTCTTCATAGAATACAGCTTCTATTTGATCAGCATACAGATTGATTAGGTAGAGAGGATATAGCCTGATGAACATCTTTCCTTATTTTAAAGCATGCAGTGCTGCCATGCTCTATTAGGACAACTATTTCTTGGTCTAGGAATAGATTCTGTATACGTATAATTAAGTGTACTGTCATATTTGATCTGACTGGTGCAGGAGGAGATTGTCCCTCCTTCTCCAGCAGAGCATCTGATGGATTCGAACTGCATACCTCTGGGATTGCAGTGCAGCTTCTTGCCACTAGGCCACAAGAGCTCCCTTATTTTAAATGATCCAGGAGGTATTAAAAGAAGATGGAAGGAATCAAAAGGCATTGGCAGATACAGGATAATTTAATAAAATAACATTTGAGCAAGAGCCTATGTTGATGAAGGAAGAAGTTCAAGCTGCTTTCAAGGAAATAGCAAAAAACAAGGTCCCAGGAATAGATGGCATACCAGTTGATGTATTTCAGCTAACAGATGCTGCCCTGAATGTGCTCACCAAGTTGTGCCAAGAAATATGGAGAACAACCACTTGGCCAACTGACTGGGAAAGATCTATATTTGTTCCCATTCATAAGGAGGGTGACCCAACTGAGTGTGGAAACTACATAACAATATCATTGATTTCACATGCAAGCAAGGTTCTACTGAAAAGTATCCAAAAACGACTGGAACAGCACATCAGGAGAGAACTGCCAGAAGTCCAGG
>NW_006400131.1:842306-844069 GCF_000299155.1 Elephantulus edwardii
GAGATGGATTGATTCAGTGACTGGGGTAATCGGGATGGGTGTGTCAGAGGCAATGCGATTGGCACAGGATAGAGCAGGGTTTAGGGCTGTTGTACATATGGTTGTTATGAGTCGCAAACTACTCGACGGCACATAACAACAACAACAACATAATTAAGTGATATGGAATTGCCTTTCAAGTTTAGCCATAGTTGTAATCCACACAATCAAATACCTTTGTGGAGTAAAAAAATGTAAAATTAAACTTTCTTCTGGTATTTTTTGCTTTCATTCAAGATCCGTGTGACATCAGCAATAATATCCCTGGTGTTATGACTTCTTTCAAACCTAGCTTGATCTCCTGAGAGTTCTCTGCCAATGTACTGTTTCTGCTATTTTGAATGATTTTCAGCAATATTTTATTGTGTGTGATATTAATGATATTGTTGGATAATTTCCACTTTCTACTGGATCACTTTTCTTGGCAATGGGAAAAAATATCGATCTCTTCCAGTCAGTTGGCCAGGTATCTTTCTTTCAAATGTCTTGGCACAGACTGGTGAGTACTTCCAGTGCTACATCTGTTATTTTGTTGTCAATGTTGCTGTGTTCTGCCAAGTTGCTTGTGACTTACAGTGACCTTATGCACAACAGCACTGAACACTGTTCTATCCTAAGCCAATTGCACTGTCTCTGAGAATCCTAACCCCATGATTGTAGTTACTTTGTCAATCCATCATCTCCAGGGACTTCCTCTCTTGGGCTGTCCCTCCCTCCTTCCAAAACATGATGTCCTTCTCCAAAGACTGGTCCCTCCTGGCAACATGCCAAAATTATATGAGACAGAGCTTCTAAATTCTTGTCTTCAAGGACCAGATTGGTTTCACCCTTTCTAGGACAAACTTGTTCAACACTTTTCTTCAGCACCACAACTCAAAGACATAGATTTTTCTGGTCATCCTTTATTTGCATCTGTTATTTAAAATATGTCAATTGATATTCTTTAGATTCATGGGGCCTTATTTTTTACCTATATCGTCAGTGCAGCTTGAATTTTCTTTATCACCAGTGGCTCTTAATTACATGCTACTTCCTGAAATATTTCTGTGTTGACTAATTCTTTTTTTGTACAGTGACTCCATGTATTCCCACAATCTTCTTTTGATGCTTACTAGACCATTCAAGATTTTTCTAATAACTTATTTCAGTATTCCAACTCGAGGCTTGGATTTGATTTTTAGTTCTTCCAGCTTGAGAAGTATCTAAAGAAGTCTTCATTTTTATTCTTCAATTCCAGCTCACTGCACATTCCATTATAATACTTTGTTTTATCTTCTTGAAATGCCCTTTGGAATCTTCTCGCATCTCTTTTACTTACGCATCTCTTCCCTTTATTTTGACTTCTGGATGCTCTAGTATAATTTTCAGGGTCTGTTCTAACATCCATTTTGGTCTTTTCTTTCTCCTCTGTCTTTGTAATGAATTTTCTTTAGCTTTTCATTCATGGTATCTTTAAGTGTTATCCCACAATTCATCTGCCCTTTGATCTTTAGTGTTTATTACTTCAAACCTGTTCTTGAGATGGTTTGTAAATTCTTTCATTTTAAACTTGGTAAGCTTGTTGTTGTTGTTATGTGCCATCGAGTCGTTTGCCACTCATAGCGACCCTATGCACAACAGCCCTAAACCCTGCTCTATCCTGCACCAACCACACTGCCTCTGACACACCCATCCCGATTACCCCAGTCACTGAATCAATCCATCTCATAGAGGGTCTTCCCCTC
>NW_006400131.1:846969-860419 GCF_000299155.1 Elephantulus edwardii
TTAAAAAAAAAAAAAGCAAACACATTAAGACTAAAAGCTATGGTCTTCTTGTATGTTCAGTAATTTACATCCTCTGTAGTGACTAGAGCTCAACTGTTCTCCTTTAGCTACCTTCACAAAGACTTCTACAACATATATCCACAAGTGTTTTCTGGAAACTTGAAATAGTCAACATATTCATCCACGTGTAGCTGTCTCTTTGGGTAGCATTTAGTTTCTGTCATCGTTAGGACATGGACAATCATTAGTTACTTGGCCTTGGGCATGCATGTTTCATCATAATCAGTAATTAAGTTAAATGCTGTCAATTTGGCTATGACTCATTGCAACCCAATGAACAACGGATCACAAGCTTGCCCATGCTCATGATCTCCAACATGCTTGAGACCATTGTCATAGTCACCCTGTTAGTCTATATCATTGAAGGCTGTTCTCTCCTTTGCTGAAGATCTACTTTTCCCAGTGGAATGCCTTTTTTCCAAGGTTTGGCCCATCTTGACAACATGCCCAAAATATGTGAGGTGAAGTTTCACCATCTTTACCTCTAAGGAGCATGCTGGTTGCATTTTTGCCAAGAAAGTTTTTTTTTCTTCTTTTGGCAGTCTATGGAATATTTATTATTGTTATACTACACCAAAAATTCAAAGGCATCCATTTTTTTCTATAATTATATTTTATTAATTTTCATTAACATTTACAGAGATTTTGGGTTTCCATTCATTCATTGTTGCACTATTCTCTCTACCCTCCTCCCAGTTTGTTCTTGTCCAAATGCCACAGTGCTTGTCAAAGGCATCCATTTTTCTTCATTCTTCCTCACTTATTATCCAAGTTTCATATGTATAGGAGCAAATGAAAAGATTTTGGCTTGTATCAGATGCACCTTCATCTTTAAACTGATACTGTTACTCTATCATTTTTGAGAGGTCTTTGGCAGCAGATTTTCCAGTACAACAAATTTTTTAATATCACAACTGCTTCTTCCATGAGTGTTGATCCAAGTAAAATGAAATTAGTGATAACTTCAATCTTTTCTCCATCCCTCATGATGCTGCCTATTGGTACAATAGTGAGGATTTTTAACCCATGTTGAAGTCTTCTACACTTTCTGCAAGGTTGTGTCATTTGAATAAAGCAAGTTTTGATGAGTCTTCCTCCAATCCTAATGTCCCGTTCTTCTTTATATAGTCTAACTTTTTAAATTATGCTTAGGATACAGATAGAAGAAATGTGGAGAAAAAAAAAGGTTGCACATTTCCTCATTTTAAATTATGTAATGTTTCCTTGTTCAGTTTGGACAACTGCTTCTTGGTCTGTATATAGGTTTTGAAGGAACAAATTATGTGTTCAAGGATTATAAGTTCTTCTCAGTGCAAGCAATGATTTTTGAGAGCTTATAGTAGACTATAATATGGTGCTTTGTAATCTAAAAGTATATTGGAGGATGTAAATATAATCTACTACACCAGAAGTGAAAAGGTGAGGAAATACACAGTTACATTCAGTTAAAAAGACCATTTCTAGATCCATCTTGAAATACAATGTTGTGAGTGATAGGATAATATTCATACACATACTAGAAAGACCTATTAATACCATTAGCTTTCAAACATCACACTCAAAGAGGAGGAAATATATTTTTACCAACTTTTAGAGCTGGAAAGCAATTAAACATGTAAGCAGCTTGTATTAATAATAATGGATGACTGGAATGCATTAGTTGGGGACTAGGAAGAAAGATCAGTAGTAGGAAAACATAAACTTGGTAAAATGATAGAATTTTTTACAATCAATGATTTCTTAATTTCAAATAACTTTTATAAGAAATACAACTGGTGATAGTACACATAGACCTCACCTGATGGTTTATGCAGGAATCAGATTGATTACATCTGTGGAAAGAATCACTGGAGAAGCTCAACATTGGCTGTGAAAACTATGCTGGTGTTGATTGTGGAACAGACCACCAACTACTTATATACAAGTTCAAACTGAAGCTAAAGAAAATTAAATCAACAAGAACCAAAATTAGATCTTGAGTCTATCCTACCTGAACTTGAAAACAATCTCAGGAACAAGTTTGAGGCATTGAACACTATGGGCAGTGAGAGTATATAAATATCATCCATGAAGAATGGAAAAGGTCATTACAAAGAGAAAGGAAGAAAAGACATAGGTGGATGTCAGAAAAGACTCTGAACATTGCACTGGAGTGCCAAGAAGCCAAAGGGAAGAAATGAGGAAGTTAAAGAGCTGAACACAAGATTTCCAAGGGCAGCTCAGGAAGTTGTTGTTGTTATATGCCGTTGAGTCTCTTGCAACTCATAGCGACCCTGTGTACAAGAGCCCTAAATGCTGCTCTATCCTTTGCCAACCTTGCCGTCTCCAACACACTCACTCCCACCATCCCAATCACAGGATCTATCCATTCCTCTCCTGTGCCGTGCCTCCACTCTCCCAAACATGATGTCCCTCTCCAAGGACCAGTCCCTCCTTGAAACATGCCCAAAGTATGTCAGTCAAAGCTTCAGAATCCTTGGCTCCAAGGAGCATTCCACCTTCACCCTCTCCAGGACAAACCTGTTTGTCCTCCTAGGAGTCCATGGTATATTCAACACTCTTCTCCAGCACCACAGTTCAAAGACATCAATCCTCTTTCTATCACATAGTAAAATATTATAATGAAATGTACAAAGAGGTGGAGTCAGAAAATCAAAAGGGACAGACAATATTACTATTATCACTTGAAAGCAAAATCTTGCTGAAGATTATAAAAAAAATGACTGGAACAGCACATCAACAGAGAACTGCCTGAAGTGCAGGCTGGGTTACTTCCTGCTTGTCATGGGACACTTGCATTTTGTTATGATATGAAACAGATTTCAATATAACTTCTAAGTTAAGATTGTCAGAAGAAAGGCCTCCGGATTTATTTCTAATGATGACATTGGACCAAGCAGTATTTCTTCCATTGTACATGGAGTTACTATAAGTCAGGGCTTACTCAAAAGCAACTAAGAATAATGGCATCATGTCAGAATAACTAGGAACTCTAGTGGTGTTATAGCAAGTTGTCCTGCTCACAAAAAGGCATACTATGACTGGAGGTTTGAGTTTCCCAGAGGTAGTTCTGATGGCCTCATAGTTAGACTATGCACTGCAATCCCAAAGGTGCACGGTTCGAATCCACCAGCTGCTCTGAGGGAGAAGGTGGACAATCTTTTCTACGCAATTAACTGTTTCTGAAAATTGGGTTGGTTCCACCTTGAAGGTACACAACCACAATAGACACTTCTCAGAATTAAGATGCACAGTGTCCTCTCATTGCACTGTACAGCCTTGGACCTCCACTGGAGGTTTGCTGGGACTTGGAACTCACCTGACAGCAGTAAGTATTAGGATCTTTGAGTCACAACTCTGCTTCTGCCATTCCTAGGCTGTGCAAATACCACAAGAACCTTGGCAAACAATTTCAACAGGTGGAATGGAGAAGGCTTTTAGACATAAATAGTTAAAACTTTAGATTATCCTGAAAGTATAAATATTAAATTTCTAGAGAGAATAGAAGAGTACTACTATGGTGCTGTGGTAAAGAAGGAATATCAGGACTAAGTCTCAGCCACAAGAGATAAGTTCTGTCACCCTACCTCCCACCCCATTTGTTACAGCATAGGAGGGCTATGATGGAATATGTGACTGCTACCTGCAGGCTGAATGTGTGCTCAAACAATGAGTCACCTGCTCTGTGAAGATTCCTTCTCTGGAGACCCCATATGGCAGTTCTCTTCTATAATATAGGTTTGTTAGGGCAGTGGGGTTTTTTAACTTAGAATTTGATAGAATTATAGAGCATTTCTAATTAAAAACTAGTAGACAAAGAATAGAAGAATAACCCCTTTTGGTGGTAAAGGGGTCCTTTCGTGATTTATCATCTATGAAATGTATCTTCTAGGATATGTAATCCATGCATGACATATACCAATTAATCATCATCATCATCATCATCATCATCATCATCATCATCATCATATATAATAGTGATGTTGTAAAGGTTTTGTCATTAAAATAGGAAAGAAAATAATGATGCCTATAACATCACTATTATTTAATCAGAGTCTGGAAGTTAATATCTGAAAAATGTTTATTCTTGGGAAAATCATACATAGCATTTGTAGTTATTGTCTTTTCTAGGAAGCTGTGATGGCCTAGTGGGTAAGTAGTTGTGCTGCCCACCCAATGTCATGTGGTTCAAATCTACCAGCTGCTTTGTGGAAGGAAGATGAGCAGTCTTCTTCCACGTAGTTTACAGCTTCTGAAAGCTCACTGAAGGGTCAGCTACGGGTTGATTCTGACTTGATGAAAATGAGTTTCAGGGTTTTTTAAAATATAATTGAAAGATACAGTTATTTAATTAAAATAGGATGCTCTAGTCTAAAAATCAGAACAATATTTTTTATTCTCTGCTTCAGTGGTCAAAAGTGATTGAAATTATTCACAGAAGACAATGATATTTATCCTAATGTCTTACTGAAAGACTGAGATTTAATGTCTGGAATAGAGGAAATGCCAAGATGGACTAGAAAAACCTGGGAAAGTGAAGCATCCATTTTCTTAATTCTTTAAAAAGTAAATTCCCTCACTGCCTTTGTTACTGTACTAATTAACATACATATTCATGTGGATTCCGAGCTGTGCTATATGTTATTTATTATTACCTACTTTGAGAAATGACGATAGTTATAGAAAGGCTTCAGGTCTTTTGTTCATAGAGTCATTATGAGTTGTGCTCGACTCCATGGCAATCAACAATAACAACATTTGTGGTTTGGTAGTCAACTGAAAGGTCATCTTTCTGTCAGTTTTCATCCTTCAGGGCACACTCTGATTATCATCTGAAGGCTGGCACATCCCACTTCACTCCTTCCCTCTACGAGCAGTAACCTTTTCTGTCTCTGGTCAGAGTGCTTGTTCCTGGGCTGAATGTGGCCTGCTGGCTGTTTGTATATTTCAGAACTCTTTTTCCAGCTGCTAGCAGATAGGAAGGAAGCTAAGTGTCTTAAGGACCAGCCCCTGCATGTCTATGGGTTCTCTGTGCTTTACTGCCTAAACGTTAAGCTTCTTCCTCCTCCCTAATCTCTGCAAATAGTCGATGTGAGGCTGCCAACACATCAACTGTGTCTGCAAAATGCAGACAAATAGATACTTTATATTAGAGGTATGGATGGAGGAGTTTGGAAGCTATGCAACCAGTCAGTTTTGGGTTTCTTGGTTATTTTTTTTATTTTCCTCTCAAGATCTAAATTCTGAAATGTGATGTTATTAAATGGTTCATTTCATTTCCAGAATCTCTCCTTCCCCACCCCACCCCCACTTCTCTTTCTCCCTTCTCCCAGAAAAGTCTTAAAGTTTAAACAAGATCACTATCTCTGACACATCTATCCCCATTACTCCAGTTACTGTATCAATCCATTTCATCTAGAGTCTCCCTCCCCAACTCTGTCCCTCCACTTTTCCAAGCAAAATGTCCTTCTCCAAGGACTGGTTCCTCCAGGTCACGTGCCTAAAGTAAGTGAGACAGAGCTTCTTCTTCTCTCTTCTTATCACTTCCATCCTGCGCTATTGCTATGGAGTTGGAACCAACTCATATCTGACCTCCCATTGGGTTCCAAGGCTATAACTCTCTTGAGTTGAGATTACCCATCTTTCTCCCCACTGCTGGTGGATTATAATTGCTAGTGAGACATGGTTTATGGAGTAGCAGCTAATTCTCTATAGACTACACCATCAGAGCTCCTGTACTGGGCATAACCTCATAAGGTCTTCTCATTGTTAAGTCCTGTGGTCACTTGCTCTTATCACACATAGCCTGTCAGAAGCACTGGGCACACTTTCTTGATTCTTTCCTACGTGTTTTCTCCCATTTATCTCCAAGACACCCCATTCTACTGTTTTCTTCCCACCTCAGTGACAGCTCCTATTTATTTACAAGCTAGTGCCAAGCGCAGAGCTCAGCTCTTATAATCTTATATTGGCTCATGGCTTTTTAAATTTTGGCTTTTGGTTATATTTGTACCTCCAGCCAATATCTCCCATCATCAGCTCCTGACTTAGACATACAGTTCAGCAGCTCCATCTGAATGTTCAGTAATCATTCACATTTACCATCAGCCATCTTCAATAACCTGAATGTACCAGATTAGGACAGCATTCACAGTGGCTTGTTTTTGGAGAATAGAACATCATGTCTTTCTTTATTTCAAGTCTATCTAGAGGTAACTCAAACCTCTAGCTTTTCAACAAACAACTAAGAACATTAACCCTTCATTCACCCGGGTACCTTCATTTTGTACTTATTGTGCTCAAAACGGACTACTGTATTCCCTGCGAAGGTGATCTTCCTGTGTGGCCTAACTCATCCTAATAAATGAATATTCAGGCCAAATTCTTAAACACCAGGGCTCCTTTCTTTTACTTGCATCCCTTGTCAAACTTTTATCATACTCTGAGCTATACCACAAAATATATTCAAGAATTCAACTTCTTGACTCTGACCCACAGTGAATAGCCTGTTCTCTATAATATAATCCTAGATTATCTGGCCACACTGGCCCCTTACTTTTCAGCGTTCAGCCCAGAAAACTCCACCAACATCCCCTGATATTTGTACATGCTATTATCTCTTCCAGGAACTCTCTTCTCTCCTCTAGGTGTCTAAGTCTTTGTTCAAATATTATCTTCTTTGTGACTTTCTTGATCTTGTCTTTAAAGTTGCCATCCTGACAAAGGAGATTAATCAGAACTGGCTTTGACAAGCACTGTGGCAATTGGACAATTAAAACAGACATTCGGGAGGAGGGAAGAAGAATGAACTGGGGAGGAGGGTAGAGAAAACAGTGCAACAATGAATGAATGAAAACCCAAAATCTCTGTAAATGTTCATTAAAACTAATAAACTTAAAAAAAAAATAAAGTTTCCTTCCTTATCTCATCCCTTTTCCTTGACTTATCTCCAAAGCACTCACCACTATTGACGTGCATATTTCCTTTTTTAAATTTTTTTTCATATTTCCTTTTGTTTGTAGTGGTTGTTCATTTGTTTTACATACAAAATATATGCTGCTTTGATGGCAGTTTTTGGTAATTTTGTTTGTTAAATTCCAAATATCCTATTATAATAAATATTTGTTGAAGAAATGAGTGAAAGAGTGAATATTCCAGATTGAGTGTGGGGCATAACAAGTACATGACTGAGTGATGAAAAGCATTTCACTGAGACATGAAAATGTTAGTGGTCCAGATTTGTTTATATGTACGGATAGATTGAGTGCCATAGACAAAACAATTAAACAATAGGCAGAATTATTTATCCTTTCTCTAGAAATTTGATGACACAGCCAGTGTAGGTGACTAAGAATTCCTTGTAACCCTCATTTTCATCTTCAGTTAGTCTTGAATGCATAACTCATCTTAAGCATGTTGTTGTTGTTATTGTAGTTATATGTCATCAAGTTACCCGCCACTCATATATTCACCAACAACTAGAACCAATACAAGATTTCTACCAACTTTTGAAGTCAGAAATAGTTCGAGTGTGCAATCAGTGCATTAATAATAATGAGTGATTATAATGCAAAAGTTGGAAGTTTGAAAACATGGACTTGGTTACAGAAATGGCCTGGAGACAGAACAATAGAATTCTGAACAATCAATGATTAATTAATTACAAATACTTTTTTATTATAAGAAACAAACTATACACATGGACTTCGTCTGATGGTATGCATAGGAATCAGATTGATTACAACTGTGGGAAGAATCACTGGAGAAGCTCAATATCAGCTGTGGAAACTAGGCCAGGTGCTGATTGTCGAACAGACCACCAACTTCTCGTATGCATGTTCAAGCTAAAAAAGTTTAAATCAAATCCACATGAACTAAAATTTGACCTTGAGTTTATCCCACTTCAAAACCATCTCAGGGATAGAGTTGAGGCCTTGAACACTAATGAGTGAAGACTGGATGAGCTATGAGAAGACATCAAGAATATGATTCATGAAGAATGCAAAGGAAGAAAAGACAAAGATGTATGTCAGACAAGACTCTATTGCACTAGAGCACCAAGAAGCCAAAGTGAATAAATCAAGAAATTGAGGAGCTGAATATAAGATTTCAAAGTGCAGGGCAGGAAGACAAAGCAAAGTACTATAATGAAATGTGCAAAGAGCTGGAGTCAGAAAATCAAAAGAGCCGAACTCACTAGGCATTTCTTAAACTGAAGGAACTGAAGAACAAATTAAAGCCTCAAGTTGCAATACTTAAGGATGTTTTGGGCAGAATATTAAATGATCCAGGAAGCATTCAAAGAAGATGGAAGGAGTATACAGAATCACTGTACCAAAAAGAATTGGCTGACACAGAAGAATTTCATCTTAATCATAGGAAAAGGAAATACTTTTTTTTTTTATATTTTGCATAGTTTGGCGTGTGTGTTTGTTTCCTGTGAAAGGTTCTTGACCTCTTCACAGCAGTTACCTTTTTACCCATCACACTTTTGATGCAAGTCTTGCTCTACTGCAAATGTTCTCTCCATATACATGCTTAAATCTTCAGGGAGCAAAATCTTTTTAGAAAATTTTTAAGATTGTGATTTGAATGGAAGTTTACAAAGCTAGTTGGGTTTCAATTCAAGCACTCATACACACTTTTTTTTAACAGCATTAGCTACAGTCCCCACACAGTAACCAGACTTCCCACTTCCCCTATGATTTGTTTCTCCATGAAGCTTTCTGTCCTACCCTAGTCTACATTTTGAGCTTTGTCCCTGGGGAAAATGCTGCCTTTTTATCTTATGCAATTGATTATTCTAAAGACTGATTGTCCCCCTGTGTCACTGTCTATTTAACTGAAAATTAAGAACCATGGCAGTGAGCTTTGTTGTAGTTACAAAGGCTGATTAAGGTGCCCTGGTCTTGGGCATTCCATCAGTTTCTGTTGGAGCAGTAAGCTTGATCATTTGGCAATTTTGATTTTTTTTTCCTTATTGTTGCCTTCTCTATCAAGAACCTTCTGTGACTCTTGGAGTCATTGGCAGTGGTAGTTAGGCACCAAATAGTTCTGATCTCAGGTTCATGTGGTTCATTAGTCCACAGGACTGTTTCTATACATCTTTGCTTATCTTCACTCTAATTTGTTCTAGACAGGGAGAGACTAATAATTACCCCTTAGATGGCTCTACTCACAAGCTTTTAAGATCTCAGTCACTACCCACCAAAGTTCCATGGTGAATATTTTTTTTGTGGACTATATTATGCCATTCTAAGGCCCCAGGATAAGAAAACTATCTTAAGAATTCTTTTTAACACATTCTGTGGGATCTGTGTTTTAGCTCTGAAAGGTTCAATAAAACTAGCCCTGAGCTCACAGGAAGAGCCTTGGCCCAAGTTGTTGATTCAAATCAAGAGTTTATCTTCTCTCTAGTCCTACCTGGAGCTGACTGAGCTTCCCAGGCTTGGACTCAGGCTTTACTCTCTCTGTCCCTCTTCTTAGCTATTCACAGTGCTGCTTCCCTGATCAGAGGTCACCTTGCAGACTATCTAGTGGGATCCACATACTCTTGACTTCAGTAAAAGAGGAACTTTTTTCTGTATTAGCCCTATTCACAGCCTGAGACCACCACCAATACCATTGTTTAGAAACCTCAACTTCTTAGGCTAAATTTTTGGGAAAGACTCTGAGGAATATCTGTGAGAAAAGGAAGGAGGCTAAGTTCTAAATCCCTTACAAGAGTCAATACAAAGGATTTATGAACACTCTCTTTTCTGGAGATTTAGGAAAGATTTATGAAAGACTATGAGTGTCTTGTCATAGGAATAGATGGTATACCAGTTGACATATTTCAGCTAACAGATGCTGCCCTGGATGTGCTCACCAAGTCATGCCAAGAAATATGGAGAACAACCACTTGGCCAACTGACTGGAAGAGGTCTGTATGTGTTCTTATCCCAAATAAAGGTGACCCAAGAGAGTGTGGAAACTATAGAACAATCTCACTGATTTCACATGCAAGTAAGATTTTACTGAAGATTATCCAAAAACGACTGCAACAGCACATCAGCAGAGAACTACCAGAAGTCCAGGCTGGGTTTAGAAGGGGTCGTAGTACTAGGGATATTGTAGCTAATGTTAGATGGATCTTAGCTGAAAGCAGAGAATACCAGAGGAATGTCTATCTGTGTTTCATTGACTATGCAAAGGCATTTGACTGTGTGGATCATAACAAACTGTGGGTGACTCTGAGAAGAATGGGAATCCCAGAACACTTGATCGTGCTAATGCAAAACCTATACTTGGACCAAGAGGCAGTCGTCAGAACTCTGCATGGTTCAAAATTGGGAAGGGCGTACGCCAGGAACGCATCCTATCTCCATACCTTTTTAACCTATATGCAGAACAGAATATCTGGGAGGCTGGGCTCTATGAGGAGAAATGTGGGGTCAAGATTGGTGGACAATTTATCAACAATCTGTGTTATGCAGATGATACAACCCTACTTGCTGAAACAGAAGAGGACCTGAAGCACTTGCTGCAGAGTGTCAAGAACTGCAGTCTCAATATGGATTGAGGCTCAGTGTTAAGAAGACAAAGATTCTCACCACTGGACCAATCGGTAGCATCAGGATGGATGGTGAAGAGATTGAGATTGTACACAGCTTTAGTTTGCTTGGCTCCACAGTCAACACTCTTGGCACCAGCAGCCAGGAAATGAAAAGGCACATTGTCATGGGAAAGTCTGCTATTAGGGACCTCTCCAAAGTACTGAAGAGCAATGGTGTCTCTCTGGAGACTAAGGTGTGTTTGATACAGGCCATGGTCTTCACAATCACTTGTTATGCATCAGAGCGTTGGACAATGACCAAGGAGGTTAGAAGGAGAATTGATGCCTTTGAGCTGTGGTGCTGGAGAAAAGTACTGAGAATACCAAGGACTGCTAGGAAAACAAACAGATTCATCCTGGAAAGGATTAAACCGGGTGGCTCCTTGGAGACAAGAATTCTGGGGCTCCATCTAACATACTTTAGACATGTTGTGAGGAGAGACCAGTCCTTGGAGAAGGACATCATCCTTGGGAGGGTGGAGGGACAGTGCAGGAGGGGAAGGCCCTCTATGAGGTGGATTGATTTAGTGACTGGGATAATCAGGATGGGAGTGTCAGAGAGAGTGCGATTGGCACAGGACAGAGCAGAGTTTAGGGCTGTTGTACATAGGGTCGCTATGAGTTGCAAGCGACTCGACGGCACATAACAGTAACAACAACATGAGTGTCTTGGTGTAGACTATTATAGATTGGATTGATCTACCTAGTATTTTGTGTTGGAATCCTAAAACCTATTTATTTGTGAATATAACTCCATTTGGGAATAAAATTTCATTATTATATTGATGAGACCATATCATGTGGAAAGTGTCCTAATAATAACTTTTTTAAAATTGTGCTTTGAATGAACATTTACAGATCAATTGGTTTTCTGATGAATCCTTCATCCATATTTTGTTTTATGGGGTTGATTATGACTCCTACCTTCTTCATCTCTGTAATTTTTGTTTTCTTCCTTCTCCCCTATACTTTGCTGCCTTCTGAGATTTCTTCCTCTCAATCTCTATTTTTAGGATATATACTTAGGAGTGCGATTGCTTGATCAAATCCTGTTTTTATTTCCAACTTTTTAAGTGCCATATTATTTTTCACAGTGGCTGCATCATCATGCAATCCCTCCAGCAGTATCTGAGAGTTTCTGTCTCTCAACACTCTTAGTAGAGTTTGTTTTCTACCTAATTGGATTTTGCTATAGTTACTCAATATTGTTTTGATTTGCATCTCCCTAATAGCTAACGATTGTGAACATTTCTTCTTATTTTTTGGCCATCTGAATGCTCTCTATGGTGAAATGTCTTTTTATGTCCTCTGCCCACTTTTTAATTGTTTTTCTTTTTATTGTTCAGATACTGGAGTTGTCTATAAATGTTGGATTAGTCTCTTGTCAGAAATGTCATTGTTAAATATTTTTTTGCCCAATCTGTAGCCTCTTTTTGCTTTTATTGAGAAGTTTTTTGGCACACATAAGAATTTAATTTGTAGGAGTTTGCAATTCTTTAGTTTAACTAAAAGAAGCATGTCATTACAAAGAAGTTGAGAAACAGAAGCCAAAAGGGATAAAGGGCATTTCCTCAGAGTCAACCTAGAGCTAGCGCCTAAGCTTTGCTTAGGCTTGTAGCATCCTAAATTAGCAGGAAAAAAGTTCATTGCTAAAGCTTCCCACTAGTATTACTAGTGCTAGATAGTGGCCTAGTGGTAAGAAACTGTGTTGCAATCCCAAAGACACATGGTTTGAATCCTGCAGCTGTTCTGGACAATCTCCTCCCATGTGATTTACTGCCTCCGAGAAGCCACTGGAGTATCACTTGTGGGTCATTCCTGGCTCAGTGGTACACAACAGCAACAACAGATAACTTAAGAGCTCTGATGGCATAGTCTGTTGTATATTAGCAGCTAACCTAAAGACCTTGCATCTCAGCAGTTCAAATATACCAAAAGCTCTGTGAGAGAAAGATGAGCAGCTTCTCCTGTTATAGTTTCAAGCCTCTGAAACCAAATGGACAGGCTCTATGAGCAGGGACGCCCTCAACAGCAGCCTCTTGAGATAGCTAAAACACTAAGGGCTAAAGGACCCAGATAGGACTCAGTCTGTATGACTCCTAATCTAGATCCATAATCTAGCCCATCTGAGTAATTTTAATCTTTAAAGAGCAAATGACCCATTAGCTTTGCTCCAGTTACTCCCTGTGTTATCCGAGGTTCCTGGAGCCCTCTGCAACACAGTTCTTTCCCTTAAAAATGGGAATCACAATGCCAGCTTGGTGATGTCATGGTGAAACTGATGATAGATGCCTGGTGCACAGTGAGAACTCTGTGAATGCTGATGTTTCATATAATATTGCATACAGCTGTTTTGCAATCTCAATGTTTTTATGAATTAATCACTGAGTCTGCAATAGATGGCCAGTTATTAAACCTGAGGACATTCAAGAAGGCTTCAGAACTAGAATAGATATGGTAACTATACCCCTTCTCCCTCTGCTCGTGCACTATTCTTCAGCTCCCAGGAGGTTGCCTGGGCTACATGTCTCCCTTGTCTTCATTTTTCTTCCTTGCACAGTGGCTGTTCTTGCCCTTCGTTCCTGGCACTCTGTTACTCAAACAGTGCTTGATTTTGAATGACGAAGAGGAGAGAGAAGATTTTTACCAACTTTTACAATCGGAGATTGATCGAACATGCAACCAAGATGCATTGATAATGATGGGTGACTGGAAAGCAAAAGTCGGGAACAAAGAGGAAGATTCAGTAGTTGGAAAACATGGACTCGGTGACAGAAATGGAGCTGGAGAGAGAAT
>NW_006400131.1:862491-868672 GCF_000299155.1 Elephantulus edwardii
TGGAGGGACGGCGCAGGAGAGGAAGGCCCTCTATGAGGTGGATTGATTCAGTGACTGGAATAATTGGGATGGGAGTGTCAGAGACAGTGCGATTGGCACAGGACAGAGCGGAGTTTAGGGTTGTTGTACATAGGGTCGCTATGAGTCGCAGGCGACTCGACGCCACATAACAACAACAACTTGATGGCTTGATGTGTTCTTTTGTCCCAGTGTTGCTTTTCCATGGAGATTTTTATAGGCAGTGCTGTAGAGCTCAGAGGCATTGGTTTCTAATGATGGACTACAAGCATCCTGTCTCTGCCATGAGTTTACACCTCCAGGAACTCAAGGCAAATTGCAGTGTAATGTCACAACCCTGTGTAGACTGGTTGGAACTCCATGTGGGCACTGCCAATATATAGTGTGACTGTACTTGAGATCTGCAAAGGGTTTCATGAAAACAGAGAGAAGAAACATTTTGTCTAGGCTGAAATGGCCCTGGTAAGCACCTTGAAGGAGGTCAGTTTTGGTAGTAAAGGTTGTTGTCATAATCCAACTAATTGGGACTGACTCATAAGTGACCCTCTCGTTGGTTTTCAGAAACTCTAATCACATGGGATTTCTCCTTTGGAGGAGCTGAGGGATTCGAACCACTTTTCTTTAGTTTGGTATTGTAACTCCTTACCCATGTGGCCACTGGACCACCTCCCACCCTCTGTAGTAAAGGAGATATAGGAACAATTGGGAGAAGGATTGAAATTGGCAAAGAAACAGAGACAGACCCTGAGATCCTGCTAGAGCTTGGGCACACTAACTATCAGAGGCAGAGAATTTGAGGAAAGGAATCTGAATGCAAGACTTGGATGAGGGGGTTGGACTCCAGGCAATGAGTCGTAGCCCTTGCTCTACTTTCCAGAAGGATGAGGGATGTGAGAGGACCTGAATGACCTTTTAGAAAGCTCTTTCTAGGTGCAACAAAGAAGGTGGACTGGAGGAGGGCAAGCAGGAAGCTGGAGAAAAGAGGGACCATAGCAGCAGCTGTCCTGGGAGCGAAGAAGTGCGGTCTAGAGCAAGGCTACAGACTTTCCAGCTGTAACTGGCTGACTTACACATGTGAATATAATAGTGGGCAGACCCCTGTGTTTAGGAGTTTATCTTAGACTCCTCTCACATTAAAAATCAGAGAATTTTCTAAGTAAGTGAAATGATAAAGAGGACAACTGACCATCCAATATTTTTTCCCCCACATTTCTCAATGTTTCTGGTAAATGGCTTGAGTCATTGGTCTTTTCTTCCATGACCTGACATTTCTGAAGGGGACGAAACAAGACAGATACTATAAGAAGCTCTAAAGTATTACAGAATGCTACTTTCGTCTTCCTGTTACAGACAGGGTAACTGAGCTCCAAATCGAGCTCATCACTGTGAAGTAATTTTCTAATCAGCAACACTGCCTGTTACAGAGTGGAACTCTTCCATGGGCTTATTTGCTTGTTGTAATTTTTATGGAAGCAGATTTCTAGCTCTTTCTTTCCTGGTACACTGAGTGGGTTCAAATCACCAAATCTTTCTGAAAAGAGTTCTTATAATATACTGTTGTTGTTGCTGATTGCCATCGAGTTAAGGTGGACTCATAGCTACTCTATGAACAAAAGACCTAACGTCTTTCTATGACTATCATTGTTTCTCCAAGTTCATAGAGTTTCCAGAGGCATGTGGTTTAGGAAGTGAATGCCTCTCCCGCTTCCAAACCTGTTTTACAACTGGGAGCTCCACCAATGTCCACAGTGGGAAACCATTCTGGTATTTGATCTCCCCATGGCACAAGACTCAGCATCATAGCAAACCCAGGTTACCTCATATAGCACATTGACAAAAAGTAATGTGCAAAGTGGAAGAATGTTCCTCCAGATATAGTAGCACTAGTCTCATTTAGTAGTGGTTAAGTGTTATTGAGTCGAATATGACTCAGAATAAGCTTTGCACAAAAGACCTGAACTCTGTTCTATGATTAATATAATTTCTGTACTTTTATAAGAGAGTTTGTAGAGTTTCCAGAGGCACCTAGTTTAGAAATTGGATGCCCCTCCTACTATTCAACATAAATCAATCTGGAAGCTCATCCAACCATTGTACATAATGCGTAACCATTATGGTATTTGACAAGGCTATGGGACAGTGTTCAGCATCACAGCAACTCCAAGTTGTTCAGAACAGAAAATAGAAAAATGATTGCTATGTTTTTTAAAGAATATTCTTCTAAAATTAATAAATTTGGCCCGCGGGCCCTACATGATTTTAAATCCACACCTTCAAGCAGGGCTACACCCTTACCCTTAGTCTAAGACTCAAGGGCCAACTTTTGGGGGTGAAGACCAGAAACACACCACTAAAGGGACTCCAGAAACTCCCCTTGCCTGACTGCCATTAAGACAAAAACCACCATCAAGATAACCTCCAGCTAGACCAGCCCACAGACCTATCTCCTCATCAGTGATTTTAAATCCACACCCTTGATCAGGGCTCTACCCTTACCCTTAGTCTAAGACTCAAGGACCACCCACTTTTGAGGGGGGAGGGAAAGGATAGTAACACACCTCAAAAAGGACTCCAAAAGCTTCCCTTGCCTGACCACCATCAAGATGACCTCCAGCCACCAGCTGACTTCCAAAGTGGAGGGAGACTCCAAGTCAAAGGCCACAGACCCATCTCCTCATCAACGATTTTAAATCCACACTCTCAAGCAGGGCTCCACCCTTACCTTCAGTCTAAGGCTCAAGGGCCCCCACTTTGGGGGGGGAACAGTAACACACCTAAAAAAGGACCCCAGAAACTTCCCTTGTCTGACTGCTATCAAGACAAAAATCATCCTTGAGACCACCGCCGGCTAGGCCAGCCCACAGATATACTAGGATGAAGAAACCCAAAGAGAAATAGAAAAAGTGCAGCCAAATTGCTCATTGGAGGCAAAGATGGCGAAACTTTGTCTTTCATACTTTAGACCTGTACCTAGGCGAGCCTATTCCTTGGAAAAAGACATATGCTTGGGAAGATGAAGAGTCAGTGGAGGAGAGAGGGACCCCTAATAAGATGGATTAACATGGTGATTTCAGCAATGGGTTGAGTGTGTCAAAGATGATGAGGATGGCATAGGACAAGGTTGGCTGTTCATAGGGTCACTATGAGTCTTATTCAACTTGATGACACCTAACAACAGTGAAGGGATAAATATTTCATGAAATTTCCAACTTCATCTCTGGACTTCATTTTTACTATCACGTTTGAGAGTAGTCTGGTTGCACAGTGGAAGCAGTTGTACTGCTAACCCAAAGTCTACATGTCTCTGGTGGATTGAATCCACCAACAGCACCACAGGAGGAAGATGGGCAGTCTCCTCCTGTTGTGTGATTTACAGCCTCCAAAAAGCCACTGGAGGGTCAGACATGCATCACTTCTGACTACAGCAATGGCTTTGACTTGACTCTGAGTTGTGCAGAGTCGAGCATCTGAATTCAACGATCCATATTTGATAGTAATTCAGTTGGTTAGATTAACAGTTAAGCCTACCACAAACTATTATGATTCAAAAAGTATATTTGCTTCTATTATAAAAATTAAAAAAATAATCTGGGCAACTAGCCCTTATCATCACCTTTATCTAATGATAAAAGGGGGAAAAAATCCTATCATCATCATCTTTACCTGATCTGTAGAATGTGATTTCCCAGACAAAAGCTTTCTCAATCATTGGAAAATAAACCACTAGGAATTTCATTCTAAGAGGAATTTTTTTAAAAAATTTTGTTCATGCTTTTGAATTTTCTCTACCAAAATCCCTCACTTTGCTGTTTTAATAAAGGAATGTTTTATTTCCCAAGATTTCATAACATGGAGGCCATGAAGCAGTTACAAAGAGAGGGTTCAGATGATAGAAATTAAGTATTATAATTTAGGGCATTATTTTTATCATAGGAGTATGCAATGAGGGTTGCAGAGTGGATTATATTTGGGGGTAGGGGTGGGATTTGGGGAGGTGCGGGGGGGGGGATTGTGTACCAATGAGGGAGTTTTTCTTTTGCTTTTCAAGGAGAGGAGCAAATGGGGGGGGGAGAGGGGAGGGGTTTGTGCGGGGAGAAGGGTACAACAATGAATAAATGGAATCCCAAAATCTCTGTAGATGTTCATTGAAATGAAAAATAAACAACCTAAATTTAAAAGAAAGAAAAAGAATAAATCATTTTTAACTTCTGTGGCATTTTGTTTTCTCTGGATCCTTACCTTCTTCTGACTAATGTACCTGGCTTGATTAATGCCTCACCTGACCTGATACACTTTAATCCAAGGCCTGTGTTTAATTTCCTATCCTAAGTGATAGCCAATATATTAATCAAGCACCCACACAAGCCTGTCATACAGGCTGCTGGCAGCATCAAATTGCCCATCAGAAATCAGGCATCTTGGAGTTTTCATTTATGGAGTGCCCTCCTGACTCACATCGTTCCCAGCAATTGTAGCTGCAAGTGTTCATTTCTTCGCCTGGGTTGGGAAAATGAGAGAAGGGTAATTAATGCATTCAAGGGATCCTACTGAATCAGCAAGCCCCTTAAAGGCACAACAGACATAAACAAGCAGCTGCAGCTCCTTGGGATTCAAAGCAACAATAGAGCTAGTTAAATATTTGAATAGCTAAAGTATATGTCTATTCATTCCCATGGAAATTGCTAAAATAGTTTATCCTCCCAGTTTCACAGGAGTTAAAGTCTTTGAAATCCAAAAGACTTTCATCCTGTCAAACATATCTTTGAAGAACCGGACATTCAGCATTAGTGGTAATCAAACTTTGGTGTAGAATATGGTGCTCATTCGTTCCTGCCTCTAATGCAGGACTATTAAGTAACAGGCCAATTCATCAGCATTAACCTGTTGCCATGTAGTTGATTCTGACTCCTGGCAACCCCAAACGTGTCTGAGTGGAACTCTGCTTAAAAGGATTTCCAGTGGTTGATTTTTAAACATCCAAACTTAATCTCACTGCTGTCTGGTGGGTTCTCACCCATGGTGATCCTCCACTGAATTTCCAAGGGCATGAATTACAATTGGAGAAAACTACACATCTTTCTCCTGAGAAGCTGTTGGAAGATTTGAACTGCCGGAATTAAAAAAGGAATGTTTTTTTTTTAAAAAAAAAAAAAGGAATGTTTTATTTAACAGCAGAGATGTTTTGTTGGTAGTTATTGTTAAGTTTATTCTGACTCATACACAACAGAATGCAATGCTGCTCTGACCTGTGCTATCCTCACAATCACTGTGGTTGAAGCCAGGTTGCAGGCACTGTGTCAGCCCATCTCAATGAGGGAAAGTCTTCTTTTTCACTCTCTACTTTACCCAGCGTGATGTTTTTCTCCAATTACTGCTCTCACCTAATAACATGCCCAAAATAAGTGAGAGAGAATTACCTGTCTTGTCTTCAAGGAGCACCCTGGCTGCACTTCTTCAAAAGTCACTTTTGTTTGTTCTTTTGTCAATATTCTTCCCCAACACTGTAGTTCAAAAGTATCAGCTTTTTTTGGTCTTTTTTTTTTCATTGTCCAATTTCCATGTTATACATGAAATGATTGAAAATATCATGACTGAAATAATGTTTTAGACTTCAAAGTTAACAGTTGTAGCCTTTAACACTACTTTTAATTAATAACATTTTATTACATCACTTTTTAACATTATGTACAGTTTTAATGATAATAAAATACACTTATGTATCAAACATCCAACTTCACAAATAATTTACTATGACAAAACCCCTTGTATAACCTTTTCTATTCCTCTTCCCTTCTTGAGAAATAACCACTATCCTGAATAATTAATTCTTTATTGCTTTTTACCACTTTAAAGAGACTCTTGAAAGCATATTTGCCATTACAACTTGTCTTTTTGTTTCTTCACTGTTGCCAGTAAATATTCAATATTACTTGTGGATCGAAATAAAATGAAACTTATGACTTGAATCAGTTTTACATTTACCATGATGTTATTTGTTGATTCAGTTGTAAGGATTTTTTTTCTTTGTTATAGAATTCATACCTCGATCCATCTTGAAGTACAACATCGTGAGTGACAGGATTATATCCATACACTTACAAGGAAGTCCAGTGAATACCACTATCATTCAGATATATGCACCAACAACCAGAGCCAAAGAAGA
>NW_006400131.1:870976-871653 GCF_000299155.1 Elephantulus edwardii
AGGGTTTAGGGCTGTTGTGCATAAGGTTGCTATGAGTCGGAAATGACTCGATGGCACATAACAACAACAACACATAGAATTCATATTGAAGGTTATAGTCTTTGATCTTCATTAGTAGATACATCAAGTCTTCTTCATTTTTGTCAAGAATTACTATATCAAAAGAAGAGAATAAAAGGCCTCCTGTCCAGAAAAGAGATGGTAAAATTGTTGCTGTATGCATATGACATAATAGTGTACACAGAAAACCTCAAGGACTGAACAAAAAAAACTATTAAAGATGGTAGACCAATTTAGTACAGTGGTGGGATACAAGACCAATATACAAAATTCGGTGAGATTCCTGCATAGTAACAAAGAGAACTCAGAGAAGGAAACAAAGAAAACAATATCATTTACAGTAGCCAACCACAAATTGAGGTACTTAGGAATAAACCTATCTAGAGACACAAAAGACCTATAGAAAGGACACTACAAAACAATTCTGGGAGACACAATAAAAGACAAAAAAAAAGAAAAATAATGTCCCTTGCTCATGCATAGGAAGACTCAATATAGTAAAAATTTCAATCTACAGGTTTAATGTGTGTTTCATTGATTATGCAAAGGCATTTGACTGCATGGATCATAACAAACTGTGGCTGACTCTGAGAAGAATGGGAATCCCAGAACATTTA
>NW_006400131.1:872548-912131 GCF_000299155.1 Elephantulus edwardii
ATGAGATGGATTGATTCAGTGACTGGGGTAATCGGGATGGGTGTGTCAGAGGCAATGCGATTGGCACAGGATAGAGCGGGGTTTAGGGCTTTTGTACATAGGGTCGCTATGAGTCGCAAACGACTCGATGGCACATAACAGCAAACAACGACAAGTTTAATTCAATCCCAATAGTTATAATTCATCTTTTGGCTCTATCCTTTTGGGCTCAAGTTCGAACAATTTTTTTGTCTCATTATCACAGGAAGGATAGATTCTGTCTGCTTGAGGTACAGCTTTCTTTCAGGTATCTATCTAACAAGAAAAAAGAGCATCAGCCTTTATATACAAAGGTTAGCATTTGCTTTGATTGACCAAGCTTTGGTTGCATGCTCATTCTTAAATCAAATACCGGGGCCAGGGGATTGGATGATGTTGGTTTGTCCCACCTTGAGTCATGTCGGCTCTCTGGGCATGACATAGGTAATCTAGAGGAAGTTGTTCCCAAGAAAAAGAGGAGGAAGAAGATTCTGTGTGGCTAGAAAACAAGAACAACAAAAACCACAAAATCAGAAAACAAGAACAATAAAAACCACAAAATCAGCCAATAATCCTCAGCCATTCATCTCTCATTAATTGTGTTTTGCTGCTAGTTGCTGTAGAGCTGGTTCTGACTCATGACAGCTCCTAGTGTACAGAGTAGGACCACCCTCAAACAATTGGTTGTTTAGACTGACTCTTTTTCTAGCTAATGCAAAGCACCATGTAGAATATGTTTTGTAACTATACAGTACAATTTTGGGGGGAAAGTAAAGAGAATGATAGGGTTCTTAGCCATGATTCTACAGGATGTTTTCAATTTTTAGCTGCGTTCACACTCTACTCTCCACTCTGGGAAGAATTATCTGGCTTTCATGTTGTCCTCAGCAATTTCAGAAAATTCTGAGGTCCTCTGTTTCAGAGAGCATACACCATCCATCCTGCAGACTCTAGAATCTAGTCAAGGTCTGGAGATGTGTAAGTCTACCACAACAGTTGAGCTGTTTATTTAATTCTATTACTGTGTGTTTTTCTATTAGGGAAGTTACCATAATGGAATTGAACATAATGGGATTATCTACACTTATAACATTGGATGCAGAATAAAAGTAATTGAATAAAGTGACTATGAATAAAGCAAAATAAAAACTCACTGTTTAAAATGCAATACTGTCCAAATGGTTTAACTATTAGCTACCCTGTTTAGACTCACTTGAGATCCTCACACTCAACAAATAAAACCTCAAAACTAAGAAACTGCATTTATTTCTGTAATGCTTTTCTAATAAATGGCAAAGAAGGTTTGTTGTTTTTGTTTGTTTGTGTTTTTGGTTTGGGTTTAGGAGTTGCACTATCAACTCAAGCACACACCATTCAAATCTGCCAGCTTCTTCAAGGGAGAAAGATGAACAGTCTGCTCCTCTACAATTTTCAGCCTCTGAAAACCCACCAGACAGTCAGCTATGAATAGATTTTGATTTGATGATATATAAAAAAAGTAAAAACATAATGTAACTTCTTTTACGGAAATTAATAAAAACTGATGTCCTAGGGCATTTGTTCTCAAAAGGGAGCACTTCTGCTTCCCGTAACTATTGACAATGTCTGGAGATATTTTCGTCTGTCACAATGGCAGTAATGCTGCTATGCCTGCGATGATGCACAGGGCAGCCCCATGCAGGAAGAAACGTTCAGCCAAAATGCCAACAATGTCCCAAACCAAACCCACAGTAGGACGGCGCCATCAGACAGATGCCAACTGCCATCCTCTGTCCTGCAGAATGACTGGAGGGTTCAAAATGCTGACCTTTCAGTTAGCTCCATACAAGCTCAGTTGTTGTATACCATTGAGTCAGAACGGATTCATAGATGACCCTCCAGGTGGTTTTCAGAGGCTGTAAATCACATAGGAGAGATTACTCATTTTTCTTCTGAGGAGCAGCTGGTAGATTTGAATCATGTGTCTCTGGACTGGAGGATTGCAATTTCTTACCACTAATGGTTCCACTAAGTAATACAGAGGTTCATAAAGATTGACCTAAGTTGCACAACAGTAGAAATAGAGTTTAGCGTTCAATTATGTTTTTTAAAAAGAAATCCCTTTCTATTCTCTTTGACACTATGGAAAATGAGTCTTCATCATGATATTCAGGTGTCCTGAACATGCACAGTCTCATGATCTCAATCGAATTTCCCTGCCATTGAGTTTGAGAGTTAGAACAAACTCATAACTGACTTTTGAATGGCTTTCTGGGATGCTTTAAATCACACAGGAGGAGTTTATGTCTCTTCTTCCCACAGAAACTCTCATGAAGTTGAAGTGCTGCCTTTGGATCAATGGTGTAACTCCCTACAGACCTTTAGAAGAAAGATAACTAGAAAAGATCGAGATTTTTATGCAATTCAAAGAAATATGATACAACAGAATGTGGAAATCAACAAGTAAACTTTTGCAGAAGACAATTTAAAAAATGCTTGCAATAGTACATTGTCAGGAAGTAAGTCAAGCTGGATTCATGGAAGGAGGGATTAATGATGTCAGATGGATTTTGACTGAAAGTGGAGAATACTAGAAGGATTCTTATCTGTGTTTCATTGTTTATGCAAACTCATTTTATTGTGTAGATAATGAATGGTGGATATCATTGCAAATACTGGAAATTCCAGAAAAATCAATAATGCTCATACAGAACCTGTGACTAGACCAAGAAGTAATCATTTGAAAGAAGGGACTACCATGTGGTTTAATATCAGGAAAGGTGTATGTCTGAGTTGTATCCTTTTACTGCGCTTATTCAATTTGTTTGATGAGCAAATAATCAGAGATTCTGGACTAAAAGGAAAAAATATAACCCCAGTGTCCAAAAAGGACTCACTAACAAACTTTGATATGTAGATGACAAATCTTTCCTGCCAAAAGTGAAGAGACTTAAAGTCATTGATGGACATCAGAGATTACAGCTGTCAGTATGAATTCCACTTCCGTAAGAATAAAGTAAAAAGAAAACAAAACTTCACACTGGACCAATAGGTAACATTATAATAAGTGGAGAAAAGACTAGTGTGTCAAGTCTTTTATTTTACTTGGATCTACAGTCAATGTCCACGAGAACTGCAGGGGGAAATAATAAATGATGACTTGCATTGGACAAAGTTGCTTCAAAGACAGCTCTAAAATGTTAAAAACCAAAGATGTCATTTTGAAGATTAATATAAACCTGAGTCAGCTGTGATATTTTCCATTGTTTTATATGCAACATGAAAGTTGGACAATGGATAAAACGTATGGAAAAGAATTGATGCATTTGCATTACTGTGTAGTGAAGAATATTGAAGATATTGTTGGATCCGCAGAGCCGGACCCCAATGAGATTGGACGCCAGCACCAATCACTCACGAGAGACCGTCCTTGATGCAAACAGCATGAGGTTTTATTCCATCCAGCGCACTGGGGCACAACTCTTGACCTACGCAGAGGCAGAGGAGTTGAGCCCCGAGCTAAGGGTACATACAGCTTATAAAGGCAATAACCCGCGCAAACATGGGCTAACACACAGGGAGGGTTGCTGATTGGTGTATTTGAATATACACTGAGGTAGGCAGTTCTGATTCGTAATAATTTGGCACGCGGGGGTAAGCGAGGAAAACTATCTGATTGGTACATTTAAAAGCAAGTTGGCGCGCGCGCGGCAAGCGGGGTTGGCGCAAGGGGTGGGGGAGTGGGGAGTAAAGTTCAGAAAAACAATTCCTGGAATTTCTCTTATCTGTACTAGCAGATGTGGGTGAGCCGTTTTATGGCCTTGTTTTTCTAAAAGAGGGCAAAAGTCCTGTGAGGTTTTATGGCTTCTACCTGGGAAGGGTTAATAGATCAATTCCACTGATCCTCAGGTAGAATAATTGGTGTTGTCTTCTACACAGTCTACATCCGCATAATGGCAGCAGGAGAATCAGTCAGCTAGTAGAAGAACTTTCTGCTCCCTTGGAGTTGTAGCTTCCAGTGCGCCTTAGGTTCTAGCTAGCAGAAGGAGACCAGCAATGGGGTAACACACATGGAAAATCTTTATGAATTGCTCCAGGATGCAATTCTCATTCTTTCTGGACACATTCAGTTTGCTATAATTTAGTCACCTAGCCACAAACAACTGCAAACGAGAGTGAGAAATGTGGTCTAGCTGGGAAATGGACTGTAGAAAATATGGTTTCCTTGCTTGTTATGGGTTAAGCACTACTAGCTGAAAGGTCAGTGGTTTGATCTTATCCAAAATATACCTTGAAAATCAGCTTAATGTCCTGCTTCTGAAAGGTCACAGGCTGGCAAAGTAGCTATTCTATTCAACAAACCTGAAATACTCACTATCTAAGTTTAGTGGCAACTAACTACAATAAAATAGATTTGAGACTAATAGTTTCAGCTACAGAATACATATTTTATTAGTCACAAAACCTCTCTCATTGCCATGACTAGTTGGAACAGGCATGCTGCTGACCTTCCAGTGGGTTTCTGAGGCTGTGAATAAAATGCAAGTCACCCAAGGAAATTTCTGCCAAGGAATTGCTAGAGGATTCAAATTTCCAGAGAGAATGGGACTTTTGCTAGCAGTGAAACTCCTTGAAGACTATATCTAGTCACAGAGGAAGTGTTTAATATCACTTTTCACAGAGTATTGAAAATAAGTCACATTAGAGATTGAAAGGAAGTAGGGGGATAAAGTCAAATGAAGGTTAGTCAGCAGAACACTGATATCTTTTGCTTCATGTTTTCCAGAACCCGTTTACTTCCAAGCAAGCCCTTTTCCTAGGCTGTTGAGATGAGTCCTCCCCTGTATAAAGGTTATGTCCTTAAGTAAAAGATTAAAACTAAATTGAAGCGGAAACTTGGCCCCAAACCATACTGTTTTGTGCCCTGAGGAACTGGAATTAATTTGAGGCAAACTATTACTCATTCTGATTATATGTCAGTAGGAAAGACACAATTATATTGTCAACAGAGCCATCCTTTTCATGCACTTGCCCTCCACATCAATGACCAGGAATCCTGGGCTTTGCTTGGAGTAAAACAGTCAGTCAGGCATGCACTCATGTACTTTTGTTAAATGTCTACTCTGGTCTCCATGACACATGGCTTGCATTTTCCCTACAACAAAGGAGCCCAGAGGCTTCTCTTACAGGAGTACTTCACGGGTGGGTGTGGTGGTAGGAAGTTGGAGGTGAAGTGCATTTCTGTTAGTGAATCATATTTTCCCGTGTGCGTCTGTTACAGTGTAAGAGATGCTTGGTAAGGGGTATAGTGAATATTGGTTTAAGACAGAAAGAATTCTCATTTTGAAAACAGATGTTAATGTCTCCAGAATTAAAAAGACAGAAAAGGGATATTTTGCCTTTTGTCTTGTTAATGTTATGTACCTTTGAGTCAGAAGCAACTCAAAGCTGGCATTCCAGTGAGTATCCTTAGGCTGTAAATTACAGGGGAGGAAACTTCCAAGCTTTGTTCTATGGAGCAGCTGGTGGATTGGAATCACAAACCTTTGGTTTGGCAGTGCAACTACCTACCACTAAGCCACCAGAGGCAACTTTTACCATATTATACTAAAAATCGAAAAGATTTTTCTGAGACCTAAGAAGAAATTCCAGAATCCACACTCTCTTGAGCTCAGAAGCTTCTAACAATGACTTTTGTGTTCGTGCAACTCATAACCCATGAGGAAGATTAGGTTTCTTCCATTTTTCCTGTCTGATTCTCTCTCTTGCATCATAAATATTACCGTTTCAGCCCTCTGGGCTTTAGCTGTTTCTTTTGAAATATATTTGGAAAGTAATCTTTGTTGCCATTTATTATATGAAGATTGATTCTCATCTTAAAGTTGCTAATGTGCTAATTTTTTTCCTAAGTTTCTTCTTTCTGGTCAAGGAAGGCTGAGATAGCCTCAAAATGAGGTAGATTTAATTGATTTCATAATTTACAGCCTTTGTTAGTCAAGATTCCAAAAGGAAAGGGGGTGGTCCTTTTAGCTCAGCACGACTAGAAGGAGCCTTTCTTTTGCAGTGAAAAAAGTCTCTGTTATTAGGCAGAAAAGAAAAGAATGTTTGGCAGGACTCTACTCCCAATGGGTCAAACATCACAGGAAATTGAAAAATTGTTTCTTTTCAGCCTTATGGGAAATTTTTGTGAGTGAAGGTCTGCTGCTTAAGTCTAACAACAAAGAACTGGTGAGCTTGGGACAACTTCTAGGTGGGAGGCTTCAATCTGGCCTTTCTGTGGCTGGGCCTAGTAAATTTTCACCTACTCGGGGAGGTTTTTTATGTTAATGACTGTGTTACTGTTTGAGAGACCATGGAAATACTGTAAAGAATTAAGAGTAAGTTAATAAAAAATGTGCCTCATTTAGGTGCCTTCCATTCTGAAAAGAGTGAAGTAGACCATCCAGTTTTGCTTCTACCACTATGTGGTGAGCTGCAGACTTTGAAGAATCCAGTCTTGGTATTAGAGCAATGTCGTGAACTCAAGATCATCTTGCCAACCTCCCTCTTACATTTTCTCTGCTTGGACATCTGATCCGAGGCCTGGGTCTTAAACCACCACTCTTAGTTCCTTGCTTCCACTTCTGTAATCTTAAATTCCTTGGGTACTTTATTGGTAGCATAATCATGTCCTTCGTTGTTGAATCCCAAAGCTTCCTTTGTTTCTGCTCTACTTGCAATCAATCAGTTATCAAGCTTTTTGATTCTTCTGTGGGAGCCTGTGAATGTTGCACCCAGTTAACACATTTGGCTGCTAGCCAGAAGATTGAGGGTTTGCATCTGCCCCATAGGATCTTAAAAGAGAAGCCTGTGGATCTGCTTTGGAAAGTCAGTTGTGTAGCACCCTTCAGAGTTCTGCTCTGACACACAGATGTCCCCAGGATTTGGAATAGACTGAATGGCAGCTAGTTTACTAGGTGGAGGGACAGCTCAAGAGAGGAAGACCCTTGATGAGATGGATGAATTCAGTGACTGGGGTAATGGGGGTAGGTGTGTGTCAGGGACAATAAGATTGGCACAGGACAGAGCAGGGTTAGGGGCTGTTGTACATAGGGTCACTATGCGTTGCAGGCGACTCGATGGCACTTAACAACAGCAACAACAACTCACATGAGCACCACTCTGCTTTTCTTTTTCTTATCCAATTCTAATTTGTTGAACAAAATCATAGACTTCTCTCTTATCTGAGCCTCCATCCTGAGAGAGACGGTCCATCTCTGAGTTCCCAAAACCCCAGATAGGCTTCTAAGAGACTTCACATCCCTCACTCTAAACTTCTGGAGGGCAGGGTCTTTCATTTATCATTTCTCTACTCTGCCTGTTGAATAAATAAATGAAAAGAAATTCATAATTACAGTTATTCTACATGTAAAATTGAACCCTAACTGTGAAGTGGGAGCTCTGGTGGCCTAGTGGTAGGAATCTTTCCTGCAATACCGAAGGCACACAGGTTGAGCCCACCAGATGCTCTGAGGGAGAAAGATAAGCAACCTCCACCCATGTGATTAAGTGCCTCTGAAAACACAATGGAGGATCAGCTATGTCTTGATTCTGATTCAACAACTGTAATGTTATAAAATTTAGTTAACTTTGGAACTTTTAAAAATATTTGAAAAGTATGTGATTTAAAGGATGAAAAACACTTGGATTTAGCATAAGAAAGCTAAGTCCCAACACCACAAGCTAACTGTTACCTTTGCTAAGACCACCAGTCTCTCTGAGTCTCAGCTCTGAGTCAATAAACAGAAGGCAATGTATTACCCGTAGGGTTCGGCTGGGGACCCAGGGAGAAGAGTCCAAGGATAGATATATCCAGCTGGTGAATTGTCCTATTTAAGTGAGAAGGTATGCTGGTGGCTTAGTGACAAATTGTGCTGCCAACCCAAAGGATTGTGGTTTGAATCCACCAGCTGCTTCATGGAAAGATGAGTAGTCTCTTTCCAAGTGATAGATTACCTCTGAAAACTCACTGGTACATAATAACAATAGCAATGCAAGCAAGAAGGGTTCTTATCCTGTACATATTTGCAGTCCCCTTTAAGGAATATTTATAGAACACCAATAATTTGTCAGGTCTCTGTTTAATTAGGTGGAATTATGTAAATGACAAGATAAAAGTAGAAAGGTGGTTCATCCTGAGCTTTCCTCCATATGCTGATGGTGAACGTGAGACCTGATCTAAGTAGAAGAGAGTGTGGTAACATCTGCTGATAACCTGAACTCTTAATTCCTTTTGAAGTAGTAATTTCACTTCATTCATTCAAAGACAATGGCTTATGAAAGTGGGAAGAAAAGCAAGTATGATGTTCAAAGATAGTCCGTAGAGTTGTGTTTGTTGTATTTAGATTGAAAATGAAATATGTTGTCAGTGAGCGACTACCATGTCCTTTTGTGAGTTCTGTGTAAAATAAAGCTCTGACTTCCTGGAGAAAATGCTTAAGTTGGTGGATTTGAACTGCTAGCCCTTTGGTTAGTTGCACATACAACACACATAACACGAGGAATTTTATCTGCCTCAATTAAGGGTTTTTTCCCTATGCAGACTTCACGTTGAACCCAGTGGAAACTACCAAGAGGGACAAATAGTCATTTCTGTGTGTCTTCAGGCCTGAAGGGCCTTCCAGCACTTGTCTTCAGTGTTCTTGGGGGCCCTGTGATACCCCATGAGACACAGAGCTGCCACAGCCACCCAGCAGGCAGGTCATGGGAATCTGTCCTCGTCTCTAGCTAACCAAAGATCTCCCATGAAATCTTGTGTTCTCTTTTATTGCCTGTCTCAGCTTCAGAAAAGATCTATTTTCTCTTATTATTATTTCCTCAGATTGCTGTAGTTCAGAACAACAGAATATTTGTCAAATGCATTGTGAGTTTTCTCCTCTGCAGTTTTTCTGCTAGATAATTCAATACAAGGCCATGCTCCTTCTGTTAAGGGGTAGGAGAGTAAGAAGAAAATAAAGCCAGCTGCTCTGAGGCATCCACCCTGGGGTGTGGTCACTTTTTTTGAAGACCACCTGCTGTTTCTTATCTAATTTGAACCTCCATGTTCCCCAGATCAGAAATAAATCTTGCCATAAAAAGCCAAGGGTGTTTTGTCCAGGTGTTTGAGAGGAAATCTTGTCCCCAGCAAAATTCTTCATGGGAGTTTGTCAGCCATTTCACTAAGGATGCTGCTGACTACCTCTGGTTTTTGCTTCTCTTTCGAAGTTTATTTTATGTTTTGTTGTGGTTTTCAGATTTCTCATGGTTTGGATTTGGGAAAGTAAAATCAAGACAAGGTGTTGGTAAGTAGTTACTCTTTCTTTGGATAACTCCTGCATTCATGTCATTTAATTAGGATGAAATTGCTAAGGCTCTTCTCCAAAGTCATCAATACTTGATTCGTGTTTTTGTGTTCCTGGTTTCTGATTTGTTGAAAACAAAGAATTAGAATATTCTAGAAAAAAGGGCATTATACTTTCTAATTGGGTTTAGTAAGCTGACATTTTATAAAATGAGCTTGCTTTATCTTAGGATGGGTCAACCGCAGTTTACTTTGTTTGTGATGCTTTATTTCAAGAGGGTTAAAGAACTAGACTGTAACTATGTTACAACTACACGTAAAACAAATAGTTGTCTAAATATTCAAGCCTGGGCTAGTTTGGTTCCTAATGTTCTTCTTTTGCCAACATGCAGTGGTGCATCAGCTGTTTAATTACGACTATTCACCAACTTCCCAAACAGACTCCCACATCCAGATGCTGTGATTCACACTGGATGACATTCTACTCCCTGCATTGCGGCTGCATGGGGCCATCTGCAGGACAGGGATCAGAGCTGAGCTCACTAAGTGAGCCCAGGTGTTTTTGCTCTGCACTAGGATTGAAATCAGGTGATTACCCAGGACCTGCAATTTGTTTAGTGTTTTCAGTGGGTGTAGAAACAATGATCAGGATTGGTTAAGAGGCTTGAAAAGACAGGCTGTCTCACATCATCTATATGCTTTGTTGGGACTGGCCATAATTGATTAGTATCTATTTCAATAGCAAGGCTACATAGAGGTAGAAGTGCAAAGGAGGGTTGTATATCACTGTCTTTGAGTCCCCTATTCTGAATAATTCACCTCATACTTGTTACCAAACCCCTCCATCCATATAAAGAATCTTATTTCCTGGCATCAAATTCATTCCTGTTGGATAGACTCTGTCAGCATCTGTTCCACCTGAATGCTTGCCATTGAATTGACTGACTTGTGCAGCCCCATGGATCAGAGAACTGTACTTCATACAATTTTCAAGAATTGATTTTTTTTTTAGTGAACATGACCTTTCCTTTATTTTTCTTTTCTTTTAAATGTATTTATTTATTTATTTATTTATTTATTTTTCATGTCAATGAACATCTACAGAGATTTTGGAATTCCATTCATTCCTTGTTTTTTAAGAAATACATCACGAAGTTCTTTCTTCTGAGGTACCACTGGTAACAGCTGAGTTGTGTGCACTACCCAGGGATGCTTGGAAGTACTCAATGACTCTGAAATGATGAGCTTACTGTGCACAGGCAGGACAGGCTGAGGCAGTGAGTGGGGCAGGGTCTCAGAGGCCTCCTAACCTTGAACTACTGTTGCGGATTCCAAGCTAAAGATCTCTAACCAGCAAAGGGAACGTGGAGATTCAGGAAAGTAGGAACATTTGGGTTTCACTGGCTTGAGTTTTCTTTTGGGCAGTTCCCAGAGTCTAGTTTTAGCAGAAGCTGATCAATCACTTTGCAGGAAGTTTGGAGGTTGTCCTGTGACTAACTGTCCAGGGACAGCGCTGTGAGATAGGAGTCTCCCTCCACCAAACACCACATGTAACCCCTCATGTACTTCTCAGGCCAGATTACATTGCAGAAAGACTTCTTTTGCTGGAAAATTTCAAAAGTGGCCACAGCTGAAAGAGATTTCCTTCTAGTTTGTTCTTCTGATGCATCTCAGGACTTTCCAGGAACAAGAACCACTCCTTTCCCCTTGGAGATAAAAGTCTTTTCTTAGATGCTTACTGTAAACAGATCAGCCTACCTTAAGCGTAAAAATGTTTCCATATCTTATGTGTAAAATATGGCACCAAGTGACTTGATGAAAGAACAATGCCTCTTTACATCAGAGACGTAAACCAAAAAATGAAATCCCTCAGCTGCTCTCTAGACAGTGGTGGGCCCATGGGCAGAGTAGGGTTCCTGAGGCAAGAAATCTTTGCAGAAGCAGACATCTCCACTTTCTCCTGCAAAGTAGAAGAGTAGATTTGAACTGTCACTATGCCACCAGGGATTGTCTTGATCTCTTTCTTCCTTCCCTCCTGCCTCCCTCCCACTCTCCCTTCTACTTTCCTTCCTTCCTTCCTTCCTTCCTTCCTTCCTCCCTCCCTCCCCCCTCCTTTCCTCTCCCTCCCTCCCTCCCTCCTTCCCTTCCTTCCTTCCTTCCTCCCTCCCTTCCTTCCTTCCCTCTTTCTCTCTCCCTGTCCTCCCTTTTCTCCTTCCCTTCCTCCCTCTCTCCCTTGTCTCCTGCTTTCCCTCCCTCCCCTCCTCTCATTCTCTTCAAGTTGAGACAGATAACAGAAATACATTAAGATAAAAATTGCTAAAAACATTACCAGTAGTAACTCATGTTGTTCAGCTCAGCAATTAGAACTATTATCTCTATTGTAGGTATGTATGTCCCTGGCAATTTAAAGCTTTCTAATAATATTATAATGTGTTTTTTCAAGTCCTCTTCTGAACTCCTCAACACACACTAGGTTCTGCCCTTGACTCTTCTTCTGTCTTCATGTGTCTGCTCAAATGCAGCACAGGCACACAAAGATGCTTTTGTGATAGGTGCAGACAGGCTGCTGTCAAATTATATAGACATTCATTGTCCCCACCGAGAGTGTTTCCTCCTTCCCAACTTTACTGTGTTCTGTATTTCATTACTGCAAAATGTTTATAGAAAAATGGGCTTAATCTCTACCACTCTACGAGTCTTATCAATCTTCCAGGATCCATCCATAATGAAGGAAACAAGCTCTTGGATTAATATGTCACTTGATAAATTGTTGAGGCTTATGTGTTGTTCAAATTTGTCAACAGCGGCTTTCTAGCAAAAGGAAAAGATGTTTGAAAAATTACCTCTAGCACTTTAAACCACTGCTCCGCTTCAGCATTTCCCCCATCTGTACAGTGGTTTGTTCCCTCAGATATGATACATTAGGTGAGGCTTGTCTTTCGGGAGGCCAAGGGAAGAAGAGATTTTGCTTTGGAAGTGAAATGAAGAGTAAGCTCCTTGGTTGAATTCTCTAAAAGGAAGTTCAACTGTGGAAATGGTTGACCATTCCAATATTGAATTCCTGGGAGTCTCTCAATATTCCCCTAGGTATCACCAGCCTCAGAAATGATCAGGAATGATGGAGTGCTGTTTGATGTGAACAGTGTGTGACCTGGGCCAGAGCAGAGCCAGAGCTATTGCTGGCCTTTCATCAGAGTGGGGAGCATTAGAAAACCACAGGTTTTGTTGGGGGGTAGGAGGAGATGAAGAGGATGCCTTCTGGAATCTTCTGAGAAAAGTGTGGCCCTGATGGTAGTTCTGCTTGGGGAGTTAAGCCCGCTTTTGTAAGCTGGCATGAAGGACAGCTGTGCCAGGAGGCACCCAGGGACTTCGCTGCAGTGGGAAACTTTTAATGACAAGACACCAAAATCATGCCATAAAACATTTCCATTTTCCGTCACTGACTAGATCTGGGTTTAGGTTTGTTACAAAGCAGATCATAGACTAGACCTGGCAAGGGCTATGCAGAGCACCTTTCCTGTTGGCAGGAGTTGTGCTCTTTATTGACACCAATGAGCAAGGCCCAAGGGGCCCTCAACTGGTGGACTGTCTTCACTTTGTGTGCACCCTGGTTTTGAAATTACTTGTGTGAAGCCTCTTTGCAGAATAATGTCACAGTGTATCATTAAAGGTAACTAACTGCACATCTCCTTGAGAGAATGTTTCTTACAATCACCTTTAATAGCACTTGACTGCCTCCTGCATAGAGTGTCTAAGATACAACTAGTCAAGGCTTGTCTAACTGGTGTTACCACAAAGTTGTTAGGTGCTGTCTAGTCAACTAGCACTCGTAGAAACCCTGGGAGCAATAGATCTGAACCTTTTCATATGCTGTTCTGTCCTCACTGCCGTGGATATGCTTGAACCTATTGTTACAGTCACCATGTCAGTCCATCTTGTTGTGGGTTTTCATCTCTGGGACTCTCCACCTTTCCCAGCATGATGTCCTTTTCTAGGGACTGATACTTCCTGACAATATTCTCAGCTTACAGAAAATGAAGTTTCACTATCCTTGCTTCTTAGGAACATCCTGGCTGCTCTTCCTCTAAGACAGACTTGTTTGTTCTCTTGCCAGTCTATGGTGTATTCTCCAACTCTACAATTCAAAGATACTGATTTTTCCCCCCTGTCATCTTTATTACTTAAACTGTGATGATCTCCATAAAAACCAGTTCTGATTAGTGGTGATCGAGTGGGTATTAGAGTGTAGTGGTACTCCACAGGACTTGAAATCTAGGACTTTCTTCTGAGACACCAGTGGGTGGCCTTAAATCTTCAACTTTCAGTCAACACCTGAGCCTGTTGACTGTTTGTATCATCATGTTCTGTAATTCTCTATGAAGAAAAAAATTGATCTTGAGACTTGAGTGAGATGGTACTTTTCACAGATGTTTCAGAAATGTATGACATTGCAATTTTGAGTTAAGAATTGGCTCAGTGTGAGGGTCAAGCACATGAAAGGAGATGCTGAAACATGTATGCTGAAGAGTTTGATGGAGATACATTTTTTGCTAAAATAAAATAAAACAAAATAAAATGAAGTGAAATAAAATAAAAACCCCAAACACAAACCATTGCAGGTTGTCCTGCTAAATAAAAGGCATCAGATTCCAAGGTTCTATTGGCTTGAGTCTGCCAGTTGCCTCTCAGAAGGGAGATAGAAGATCTTCTCTTATTAAGATTTAGCACCTCAGATACCCAATGGAAGGTGTTTTTGAGTAGGAACCAACTCCAGTACTGTGAGTGTGAGCTTTGAGTGCTGTTGAGTTAATTCGGACTCACAGTATATCCTATAGGACAGAACAGAAATGTGTCATAGGGTTTCTGAGGTTGTAAATCTATGGAAACAGAACGGTTTCATTTCTCTCCTTAGAAAGGCTAGCATTCTGATTAGCAGGAGTAGAAGTTCAGCCTAATTCTTTCTTAGTCTGCACTCAGCTTAGCTCTTATTTTGATTCTGCTTACTTACCAATCTCTCTTTTGTCTTTCCCTCCTTATCTTAATCTCCTTCCTGTCTTCTTCCAGTACCTGCTGACAGAAGACTTCTTCAATAGAACCTGGTGTCCATTAACTGTTGTTGCTGTTAGGTACCATCCAATTGTTTAAAATTCTAACTTGAAACAATCCTGATGGGCTGATTAGGAAGGATTAACCCTTTGTCTGTGGCAATAGACTCAGGTGTGTCTTGGATGATAAGGATGTCTCAGGATAGGACAGAGTTCAACTCTGTCTTTCATAGGATGGCTATGAGTTGTCCTGGACCTGAGGACACTTATCAACAACATACACAACAGAACAAATGTTGCCCAACCCTACCATTCTCATAGCTTTTACTATGTTTGAGTCCACTGTTGCAGTGACTGTGTCAGTCCATCTCACTGAGGACCTTTCTCTTTTTTCATTGGCCCTCTATTTTATGAAGCATGATGTCCCCTTCCCAGGACATGTTGCCTCCTGACAACGTGTCTACAGTTCATGAGGCAAAGCCTCATCATCTTTGCTTCCAAAGAGAATTCTGATTATACTACTTCCAAGATAGATTTGTTCATTATTTTGTCAATCCATAATATAGTTAATCTTTCTCATTCATCCAAAGGTGCCAATTCTTCAATCTTCCTTATTGACTAGCTTTCACACATATATCAGATAATTGAAACTATCATGGCTTGGGCAGGGTTCCTTGTGTCCTCAAATAGATATCTTTGTTTTGAATACTTTATAGAAGTCTTTTGAATCATAATTATTTGCCTAATTCAGTACACTGTTTGATTCTTGATTGCTATTTCAATGGATGTAGATTGTAGATTCAAGTATAATAAAATCCTTGAAAATTTCCAGAACTTTTCTCTGTTCTTTCTGTTTATCATGATGTTATTTACGGTCTAGTTGTAAGAATTTTCTCTATGCTGACATATAATGCATACTGAAGGCGTTAGTCTTTGTTGTTATTGATTGCCTTCAAGTCAAGTATGACTCATAGCGACCCTATGAACAGAAGGCCTGAAGCCTTTCTATAACTATCAACTTTTATGAAAGTTCATAGAGTTTCTGGAGGCATATTGTTTAGGAAGTGGATGTCACTCTATGCATCAGGAAGTACATTAAGACCTGTTTGCTTTTAGCAAGCGAGGGTGTGATATCTGACTATTAGATTATTAATGAGTCTTTCTCCAATCTTGATACACTTTCTATATGCTTTTCTATGTTTCAGAAAATGTGAGGTACATACATTTAGGGGTTTTGTCTCCCTGCTATGCATGAAGTGACTACCATCAGCTATCAGGATCTTAATTATCTTGAAATTTTAGCATAAATATTTATGTTTCTAGATACACTATTGTTTATAAATCGTGTGAATTTAGTGTTTAATGAATGAAATGTTTAGATAAAGTGCAGTAGACAATATGTAAAGGCAATAAGTGAAGTTAGCATGTGCTCACGCCATCAACAAAACAGGTGCCCAAAAGCAGTGACCCATAGATGCCACACAGACCAGACACATTGAAAAGCGAGAATCACAGGGGAAGGGAACTAGCAGGACTTTGAAATGTATACTCTCCAGGGCTAAGAATGTGCAGGCCGGAAGCTAAAGTCTGTGCAGAGTCATGCGGTGTCCACACTCAAGGTTGTTTAGCTTACAAAGCCTCTATGTCTTTAACAATTTGCTGCTATCTGTCCCCTAAGTTCTCCTCACATGTAATTAAAACTCCTTTCCTTACTCAGTGGCTCTCTTGGACAGTTGATCAGAACTCTTTTTAAAAAAATACAGTATAATACTTGATTATAATATTTGTTTTCTGATTATTAAGGTTTGGGACATATCTTCTTTTGCATTATTAATATTTTATAAAACAAGTATAAAAATAAAGTATGAGCTGTTCAAAGTAAAGTAGAATTTTACAGTGATTGTTGAAACAGCTAGGTTCATTGATTCATCTCCTTTGTTATAGAATATACAGACTATTGTTGTTCCAGAAAATATAAATAGTAATCTTTGGACTTTGCATCATTAAAAATTATAATTTAGTCAATCTCATTCTGCTAAAATAATATATGCCACTTTCCATTCAATTACCCTGTAGGAGCTCTGGTGGTTAGTGGACAAAGAGTTTCAGTGTCAATCCAAAGGCAAGTGACTCGAATCTACCAGCTACTCCACAGAAGGAAGATGGGCACTCTTCTCCCTTTCCTGTGATTGTGACCTCTAAAAACCCACTGGAGGGTCAGCTATGAGTCAGGTCTAACTTGACAACAATGAGTTGGGTTGAGCTCATTGTCATTTTTAGATAGAAGTTACATCAAGGATAACTAGGAGACAAATGTGTGTATGTACGTATAGAACTCATATCACATTTGAATGTTTGAGTAAGCAGAGAAGCAATTTAATAACAAATTGTTAGTTATTAGGACCCTCACATGCCTTAATCTGACCATAATTGTACAGATCCCTGTGTATACACAGCTGAATATCTAAGCTGCAAACTGCTGTTAAAAATGAATGAATAAAAATCCAACTTTTCTGTAACTTTCATTAAAATCACAATTAAAAAAGAGTAAAATATGCTTTGTTTATCGTTCTACTATAAAGACATCCTGTAAAGATTCTATAGATGGTATTATGGCTAACTGATAATGGCACATCAGGGAATTTTGCTTTGATAGGGCTGATTTTTCATTCCATTGTCATTATGAAAGCATTTTGTAAGCAAAAGTGATGTTGGCACTCACAGAATATAAAATAAGAAGGATTTCTGGTCCACTGATCCACTGATTTAAGTTCATTTAAGAATATTTGGTAATGACTCATATTTTTAAAGTCTATTTAAATTTCTAATGCATTTTAATAACACTGGCCTCATTTCTAGCTCATCAATAAAAGCAGATATTGTTTTGCACACTTTAGAGTGTAAATGAATGTAGAGGTTGGAATATGGTGAGTTGACCAGAATAGGGAAAAGAACTAAAATATTCTGATTTTTAATATATCTTCTGGTGAAACAGGAATTCTAGAATTGTGCTGTGAGTTTTAGTGATGGCATGCTGTAAAGGCATCCAGAGAACAGAGAGGAAGGGTGCATATAAAATTACAGGGGAAGGATGTAGAGAAATTGGAAGTCTCGTACACTGCTGATGGGAATATAAAATGGCTCAGACACTTTGGAAAACAGTTGGCAGTTCCTCAACAAGTTATATATAGAGCTACCATATGACTCAGAAATTCCACCCAAGAGAAATGCATTTTTTTAGAGAACTGAAATTTTAATGTCCGCACAGAAACATGTATGTGAATATTACAATGTTTCTAACTCACACTCCTTGCTATCAAGTTGATCTTGACTCATAGTGACCCCATAGACACAGTAGAATTGCCTCACAGTTTTTCCAAAACTGAAATAGTTTTAATTTCATGTTTATAACAGACTGCCAGATCTATCACCTGTGGAGTGGCTGGGTTTGAACTGTTGACCTTTCAGGGGTGGTTGTTGTTATGTGTCATTAAGTCATTTGGGATGGCAGCATGACTCCTTAACCATTAGGACACCAGAACTCCCTCTGTCTTGTGATTGATTGTTGTTGAATACCATCAAATTGGAACTGACCCATAGCTGACCCTCCAGTAGGTTTTCAGAGGCAGTTTAATCTCACAGGAGATTACCCATATTCTCCCCATGGTGGATTCAAAGCAAATGCCTTCAGGATGGCAGTGAAACTTTTTACCACTAGGCCACCAGAGCCTGCAACTTTAATCATCAGGACTGCTAAATGAGGTGATGAGAATCTTCTAAAGCCAGATTGTGAAGATGGCTATGCAATTCTATGAATATACTAAACTCTGTTGTTGTTGTTGATGGGTGAATTTTATGTACGTGAATTATAAGTCAATGAAAAGTATTTAAAAATTACAGCAGGAGATACAGAAATATATATACATGTTTGTTGGTTTTTGTTTTTTTCCCCCCAAACTCCAGGCCCAGCCTCAGTTATCAGCAATGATGACGATTCAGCCAGCCCACTTCACCACATCTCCAATGGGAGTAACACTCCATCTTCTTCAGAGGGCGGCCCCGATGCTGTCATTATTGGAATGACCAAGATCCCTGTCATCGAAAACCCACAATATTTTGGCATCACTAACAGTCAGCTCAAGCCAGACACATGTAAGTACAGCTGTTTATACTTACTGGTCCATTTGCTGCATAGTTGTATCAACCAGTGTGTTTATCAGAGTCCCTGAAAAACTAGACTAGAAGGAGGTGAAAAAGTCTGAGGATCCCTGGGACTTTTGGCCCCTTGAGTAGATTCTTTAGTTTGTTGTTTATGGAATTTTTAGGGCATGTCCCCGGCTGGGATTGCAACTATGGGCAGAGACTGAGTTCTCTTGGGATTCATTTCCCCAAACCATTTGTCAACAAGAAATTGGAGTCAAGACATGCTTATCTTGGAAAAAAATGGAGACAAAACCTGGGAGTATCAGTAGAATGCATGAATGCACATACATCATTTATAGAACACAGGAAATGGATGTGATTTTAATTTGATTTGTTGAAAATAATTAAAGATATATGATAGGTAGTCATAGGGCGGTGTGCTATAGACAGATTCTCAGTCTGGGTGGTTATGTATTCCCTCTTTGGTTCCTGGCCTGAGGCCTTGTTGTGATGCCACAATGATAAAAAAAACATGGCAAAAGATGATAAGTGGCCTGGTATATTTTGCAGAAACAAATAAACCCCTTAACTTCTCTTTGAAATAATTGATTTTAGAAGCTTGGGAATTTTGTCAAAGCCCTTCACCCTATCTTGTGAGTCAATGCTTACATATTAAAAACAAAGCAAGGCTTTGAACGAAGCAAAAGATAAAACCACAATAGATGAACTAGCATGTGTCATTGGAACTTCATGCCTTTCCTGATATGTGAAAAAGAACCATGAGGGGTCACACAGCAGGTGGCCTAGATCCCATGAGTCTCTGGCACTGATGAATGGGAACTGTCTATTTGCATGTTGCAGGCAAATGTACTACGTTCCTGCTCTATATTAGAAATAAGGAATAACTATTACGAGGTTAGTTGTCAGATACTGACTTCCCACTGAGAATCTCCATGAGCCATGCAACTCTGCAGAGCTCAGCTTAGGATCTGTATTTATATAAAATAAATACCCCAAATTTTCTCCTGTTTGAAAGAAATGGTGCCTATCAACAAGGAAAATAAAAACACAAACTAAAGAAACCAACAAGCCATTACTACTCGTTAATTCTAATTCTTAGCAAGCCTATAGTAAAAATGAAATTGCACTGTAGAGTTTCCAGGGTTTAATTGTCAATGAAGTAGACTTCAATATCTTTCTTTCATTGTGGGTTTGAACTTCTGACCTTTGAGTATGCAGTGGGACATTTAACTATTGCTTTTCTAGGATTGCTTTTCAATAGGAAAACAAATGTTGAAATTTGCAATGAGTGAGACTAGATTTCATATAGCTTTCAGCTGAAAATGCAGTATGACAAAACAAATCAAATAACATATGAAGAACATGGATATTTTTAAAATAAACAATATTATTTAAAATCAAGGTATCCTTGAACTTATATTTTCATTATGCTATAGATGAGATGAGTTGAGTCATTGTTGTAATTGGGCATCATTTGGTGAGCTAAGAACCTTCAAAAATTCTTGAAATTCCTGCAAGTATTAGATATAACAATCAATATTAAATAAGGCAAGACAAAGTAAAACCCAATGTTTGGGACTCTGTTCTTATTTTTCTTGCTCTCACTGTGACCATATTACCTGGACCCTTCATCAGCAGCAATATCATACCCCATGGTGTTCTTCAGGGAGCTCTGGTGGTGTTGTCCACAGAGACCTGCACCCATCTGACTGAATCCACAGTGGCTCAACAGGAGAAAGATGGACCATCTTCCATGTGATTTACAGTCTCAGAAACCTAATAAAGGGTCAATTGTAAGTGAGTTCTGACTTGATGGCAATCAGGGAAAGACAGAGAGACGTATGATTGTTGTTCAGTAAACCATATTACAACTGGAACTGAGGACAGGAAGTCAACTTGCTCTCAAAAAGCTTGCTTTTCTTTGTGGATGGAGAGAAAAAGAAAGCTGAACAATCAAGTAGATACAATCAGGTCGCCATACCAGTCAGAGAAAATAAACAAATGAGCATGAAAGCAAACAAACAATAAAACAAAAACCAATCGGAGTCTGTAGATAGAAGTGGAATGGATGCTGGCTGTCAAGTCAGTTTTTCTATTTCGTTGGTCTTTTTTTGCTATTAGAAATCCTAAAAGGGTTCCCGAAGGTTGTCTCCTCAATATAAAGTCCACAGAGACTTTTATCAAAATGTTGGATGGGATATTTAGGTTACTTTTTTACTTGTGAGTATTCTGTGTCAGCCTATTTTAGATTAAGAGAAAAGGAGACCTACAACCTCATCTGAGTTTCTGGCCTATACATGAAGGTTCCAAACTGTATTTCTCATTCTGTTACTCTCTCTGTATAAAATCTTCCTGGGCCCATGACTTAATCATCCTTACCTGGTTCATTGTGCTCAGTCACGTCAGGTCTTATACCAGGAAAAAATTTGCTCTTTCTTTCAGGCACCAAACAATTTACTCTTCTAGAATTATAAGGACACTTATAATCACACATCTTCCATGAATCTTTCCGAAGATGAGTGCAAAGAAACAATTTACCTCTTTCTTCTCCTTTCTTAAATGTCATCCTTTGCCCTGTAATTTTTCCTTTACCTTCAATCTATCTATCTGATGTTCAGTGGTGAGGATGACCACTATTGCATGTATGCTTCTGTAGTCTTGTTTAAGTTAGACTGTAAGCTCCTGGATAACAGAACTGAATCTGTTTCTCCGTAGGATGAGGTACTTTGAGTATTAACCAGATGTCAATCAGATATAGCTCTTTATTCTTGAAATATTAATCACTGTCAGACTTTTAGTAAGTAAAGACAAAACATAAATGTTTCAATTTGCTTTATTCATAGAAAATTTTCCTATATATTAATTTAGTTATTGAACATATTTTTACAATGTACTAGCTAATTTAAATAGACTTAGATAAAAAATAAGAGGTATATTTAAAACAATACATCCTTTATTTGAATAGTCCTATTGCAAACATTCAGAAATTAAAGTATTTCAGAATATACAGATTTATTGTGTAGGGGCATGTAACTCTGGGAGCTTAGATTTCAGGAAAGGGATTCCCATTCAATATGGGTCTTTTGTTTGTTTGTTTATTTTTATAAAAATGAAAGTAACAAAGATTCTTGTAAGAAGTTAGGTTTCTTATAAAAAAGAAGATGACAGAGAAAGAGTTTATTCTTTATTTATTTATCAAAGCAAAATATCACATAAACACTATTCTACCATTCTTCTAGATATAGCAAAAATTTGGACCGTGTGCTCACAAGATACTTCTTTACCCTGAAGCATGCTTTTCAAAGACGTGAACTTCAGAAAAATGTGTCTTCTTACAGAGTGATCTCAGTGTCATGTTACTGTTTGTAAGAATCTATCAGAGAAAGTGAAATCTAATTCAATAAACACCTAAAGATTAATAAAGTTAATAAAGATTAACTACATTATGAAAACAATGGAAGGAATAGGAGATTCATTGCCAAAGAATATTGTTGGGGAGAAAGATATATTGTATAATCACAGTGTAATGATATATGTACCCTAATAGAATAGGGTAGAGAAAGTATCTTAAATCTTGATAATTAATAAAGATAAAGTAGGTCAAGATATGAAAAAGCCTGAGACAGAAAGACAAGATAGAGACCTGATGACCATGCTGGGAACTGGTAGACTTGGTATTGCTATATAAACTCTTCAAATTTTTAAGTGCTGAGTGGGATAAATGCAGCAAATCAGCATGAGTCAGATTTTATGCACATAATCACCTATTTCTGATGCTTGAGTTATACCTTATAGGTCATTTAAAACAACCACCACCTTATTTTATAGATGGGGCTCAGAAGTGGTTTGTGTGAAGCAATGGAACCTCAGTAATTTGATGGCTTTGCTTTAGAAAAAAATTATAAACAAAACAAACTACCATTAAACTAGATTCCTTTAAGCAGTGTGTAAGATGGGGAGCTGAATTAAAGATAATAAGATAATGATAAAATGTAACCCCTGACGTGCTTTTCACTATCAGAAACTATGCAAGGTGTTCATAGACAAAGTCTAGAAATTGTTTACAGGTTTTAGAGCTGTCTGATCAGGGCTGAATTGCTCCCGAGCACTTTCCAATAGCAAGTTTGTCTACTTTATTGCAGGGCCCAGAGGTTCCCCCAAGACCGCCTGATAATTATTTGGTATTTGGAGGCTCCTGTGTCACTGCAGGAACTAAAGGAGGCTAAATCCATGCCTGATGGAGGAGAAGAGTTCTATGGTTATCTGCAAATTCTGGCCCGACAACATCTTGACGTCACTCCTTAGCTTCCATAACCTAGCCAAGCAAGAAGTTACCTTCCAAAGACAAAGCTATGTGCTCTAATGACTAACCCCTCCATGTTCTGTGCCACATTAACTATAGACCCATCTCCTCGATCAATCAGGATGACGAGATGGAGCTGATGAGGTCAGCAACATCCTATCTGGAGTTGGTCTTTAATTCAACTAGTATATTAGACATGTCTGAAAACCACACCATCTGACTGCACAGGCTGGTTTCCAAGTAGGATTCACAAGCTTTTCTCAAGGGCTGCTGTGCTGTAACCTTCTCCTTGACTTCTGAGAAAGTTTCTGGCAGGGTCCAATGGAAACACACCTTGTGAGCTGAAATAAAGAACAAAACTAACCAGCAACATGCCCAGATTGTCAATTTTGGATTATATTGAATGGTGGGGATGTGTTATATCTTCCTGAACAAAAGCTAATGCCATAAACTTAATTATGTCTCTAAAATTGTGTTGTTCCTAGAGCAGCCTTGTAAATTAGCTAGAGTCCTAGAACTGGAAGCTGAATCAAACTAGAGTTGTCTCTGAATGTGTGCCTGTGTATGCTTCTTTTTGCACAGCATGCCCTCTATGTATACGTTGGTTAGTAATTCCTTGTGGAGATACATATAAAGAATTCTGATTTTCCCCACTTAGAGTCCAAATCCAGAGTGTGCCATACTTGTTTGTCTAGGCGTTATACTTCACATTGGTGTGTTTGTCTCTGTGTATGTATCTGTGTGTGATCTCATGTACTTATTAAGCAATTGTGTAGATGAGCAAAAATTAACAGACCAGCTAGAACTAAAGAAATAATATTTATGAAGGAAGTAATTTTCTAATAGTCAGATTTATCACATAGGACACTAGTGCAGCTCCCTTTAACTGCTATGTCAACAAGAGGAAGAATGGTGGTATTTTTTCATAGAATTACAGAGATTATTGACCATGATTGTAATATCATTTTGAGTTTACATAAATAAAATTATTAATTTCATCCAGTACACAGTAACATGTTAGACTTAAAGATGTCAACCTAGAGAAGTATAATTGTGTACGACTATGGTATATTTTGATGGTCAGCAATCAAGTAGACAGAAACTACTGGGTTAGCACTTTCATTTCTCCTTTGCATTTATTAATTGCTCTTTAATAGTATATTTTCCTCTAAACATTCAATTGGTCAATTAATAGCTGTTTTAAGAACTTTGTAGAGCATAATCTGCACTTTAAAAAATAAGTAAAGTCTATTTTATCTAGCTTGAGTGTTAGGGAATGTATATGTTTTTAGATTTTTATAAATTGTCACAATGGTTTGATTCACACATGGTACATGGCTTGTGTTCTTTAAATCCCAGGCCAGTGCTTTCTCCTTTCAGTGCCTACTTCCCCAACATGAGCCACAACAATTCCATATTATATTCCATTTGAGGTGATGGTAAGAAACAATCTAATAATGTTTGGAAAAATAACTTACATTCCTTTGAAAAGTTAATTGAGAAGAAAGGAAATGAATTGATCTGCAATATTACATGTGAAATGTGAGTCATGTAATAAACTTTACTTGATGAAGATACATTAGAAAACCAGCTTAGAACTCATTAACAACTCAAAGAAGTCGGAGAAATTATTTTATTTACATGTGGTCAATGGGTATAATACTTCTCATAAAAAAGAAATCCCACTTAGTTATAGAATATCTATTGGCCCAAGGGGTACAAATGTTTCATGTGCTTGACTGCTAACCACAGGGTCCCAGCAGAGGAGCTTCAGGAGAAAGTCCTGGCGACCAGCCATGGAGTACCCTGTGGAGCACAGCTCTACCCTGAAGAGGTCGCCGTGAATCAGTATGACTTGTGGCAGCTGTTTTTAGTGGTGCAAAGGGGAGACTGAATGATGTTCTGATGTGAATTTGCTTCCTCTTGTTGAGATTTTGTTACATGTGTCTGCTGGTGGTGAATGCTTGATTTACCCAGGGAAGGGCAGTAGGAAGGGAAAGTTAGAAAGACATTGTCATGTCAGCACATAATGGTCCAGGAGTAGCACAGTAGGATCCTAGTTTGATCAGGATTGAGACGTTTCCTATGATGAAGGACATTATCTTTTAAGACCAAGACAGTCAAGGGAAAATAGCCACTGGTTACTCACATGGCCAGTATAAACCTGGTGATTTTTTGCTTGTAAGATGGAATTAAGTCTTACTTAACTCCAGATACCTTCAGAGTAAAATGAGATATTTTTAAATGAAACAAATGAAATGGATTATGGTAGAGAATTTGGAAAGAGACAAAAATCAAGCAAAAGGTCACCTGTAATTCCATTAGTTGCAGGTACTAGTTGCTTATCTTATTTTGATATATGTCTTGTTAACATTTTCTGAGGGAACTCTGGTGGCCTTTTGGTAATAAGCTGCGCTTAAATCCCAAAGGTATGAGAAAAGGATGGACAATCTCCTCCTGTGCAATTTGCTGCCTCTGAAAACCCACTGGAAGGTCAGCTATGGGTTGGTTCTGATTCGACGGTACACAACAACAACAATCTTTTCTGAGGAAATTCTGGTGGCCTAGTGGGTTAGGAGTTATGTGGCCAACCCAAAGACAAACATCTCAAATTCACTAGCTACTCCTCAGGAGAAAAAAAAATGATTGTGCTTCTTCATGAGATTTACAGCTTCTGAAAAATTCACTGGGGGGGTCAGCTGTAATTAATTTCTGACTTGATGACATATAACAAGAGCAGTCTTTCCTGAATGTCCTTTAGCTTGAAAGTCTATTTGTGCCTTTGTCTTTATTTATGCTGAAAGTTACTAACATTCTAAAAAAAGGTGAACTCCTTCAGTATATTGTGCCAGAATGTCTGTAGGAAGTATGTTTAGTGTACTACGATCAGTTTCCTATTCTGTAATTGCCTGATGGTTCTTGGGGCTTAAGACAGAGATGGGAGTCTGGATGTGATTGGCTCCATCATGTCTGGTCTAGGGGGAGCCCAAGCTCCAGAGAGTCTCAGTTGTCATGTAGCTGGTATCACTGAGGAAGTGAGGCCATTGCTATGGGTGGGAAGACTTAGGAAGGAAGAGGCCCATTTTTCTGTCATGACTGGCTGAGATCTCCAGTTTAAGGGCCAACACTGCATGTGAGTCCAAATGCGTGTGGTGGCTTGCTTACTTGAAACAGATATATGATTGCTTCTTTTCTCCCAAGTGCTTAAATTAGCTAGGTAACTCCTATCAGACTGTTGAGTGGACTTAGGATCAGGCCAGTTATCAAATAATAAAATATTTTATTATATTTCTCAATATTTAAGGTAGTGCATTAAGCTTTGGGTTGTGAAATGAAAAGCCAATGGATTTGAAAATCCACCAGCTGCTCTTTGGGAGAAAGATGAACAATCCCCTCCTTTAAGATTTATAGTCTCAGAAACCTGGTGTAGTCACTCTGAGTGGGTTTTGGTTTGGTATTACTATAATCTAAGCTTCCTGTCTCCAGTGAACTGGAGTCTTGTCTGTCTTCCTTTGGACAGTCAACCTTACCTAAACTTGGTATAGCCAGTCATCCAGAGATCTGCCTCTTGCCCCTTCCCCTATCTTTTTAAAAAAATGGATGACTTTCCTTTGTGGTGTTTGAAATATCTAGCTATAGACTAGATTTATGGCAAGGCTCCTTCTACCAACAGTATGTCAGTGTTGGCATTTTGCAAATGATATTAAGATTGACAGATAATAAAAATTAATCCAGAACCAACAAAACAAAACAAGCCCTGAACAAAAACTCCTCAGACTCATTACCATGAAACTGACTTCAATTCCTGACAACTCCATCTATTACAGAATAGAACTGCTTCATGGGGTTTTCTTGGCTTTAACCTGAATGGAAACAGATGCCTTTGCTTGCCCCTTACAGTGGCACTGGATGGATTAAAACCATTGGACTTTTGTATTTGAATTCTAATCATTTGCACAATCTGTAATTTGCAAGAGATAAAAATGGTATGATTTTGAACCAAAGGGGAAAGGGGAATCCTAGAAAGAAAAAAGCAGCAACCTAAATAGAGTTTCTATACTATTCTTATCAATTACTGTATTGCTTCAAATAGGAGAGAGTAGGAGCATTTTTCTATCCATTGTTACTATTTTGCACATTTATTTAACCGGGTATTGACCTTCTGGGTGCGTTAGAGTGGAACATAAGCTGGTTATCAGATAATGATGGTATTTAGATTGAGTGCCATATTCTTAATGTTCTAATACAGGGGTTGGTACAAAGGAAACAAGATAAAATGCTATACTATCCAATTTTATCAGAAGAACTGTTTTCTACTGTAGTCAATATCTTCACTAGAGAGGATTATGCAGTGTATTTGCTTATTAACATAAGTAATGGTGGCCCACTGAACCATAGCCTGACTTCTTTTTCTGTGAAGTTATGGATTTTCAGATCCATGTGTACTATGAAGCCTGTTCTCCCAATCCCCTTTCCATTATTCACTCCCCATAACAAGTTTACTTCTGTATGTATATTGGCCTTCAGGCTGATTCTTAGGGACAGGAGAACACTAGCTAGTTTATCCAGGGACAAACCCTTATTTTTACCTTCTATTAATAGAATGCCCAGCCAGCTGACATTCTTTCTATCTTGAATTTACTTTCTCTGGCCCATCGAATAAATTCCTTTGTCCGTTTTGTTCTGCCACTTTCCATCCATTAGTCCATGTGCTGGGATTTGAGAATCCTGATCTTAATGATGATGATCACATTTCTTCCTAGTTCCATTAAGTCATTTCCTGATGTCCACGGAAAGTTTTATTATTGTTTGAGCCTCATGTAGAGAGGATATTTTTATTTTCTTTTTCAAGAGCCAAGTGGTCTGTCAAAACATACACTTTTGGGGTGCTTTGTTCCTTTTTAGGAGTCTTTTCTTCAAAATTATGGTAAATTTCTTCTATTTAGATGCAAGGTTTCATTACCTTGACTCTGCTTAGACCCATATTAGCATTAATTAGTAAGATACTGGTGATAGGTAACTATGTCTTGACAAAAAATGAATTAAAAAAATATGTTGTTATCAAGTCAGTTCCAACCCATATCAACCTGATTGCTGCTGTTGGTATGCACACTGGAGTCCAGGATGACTCATAGTGACCCTATAAATGACCTGATAGGGCAAAGAAAGAGGTACAAAGGCAGAGTGCCTCTCCCTTCTCCTTTGAAAAGGCTGGTAAGAGTGAACGGCCAGCTTTTCAGTTAATATGATTTTTTTTCTCTCACATAAGTATTAGATTCCTAAAATTTTGAACAATAGTCAACATGACTTTGGTCAAATGTTGTTGTTGTTTAATGCCGTCGAGTCATAGAGGACTGAGCACTGTTCATACGAAGAGTTTCCGGAGGCAAGCCATTTTGGAAGTAGATGCCGCTCCTGCTTCCAGGCTTGATTTAGTCGGGAAGCTCCAGCCAACAGTGTCCTCCATGGATGTCCATTACCACGATTGGCACATCACTGTCACAGTGTTCAGCATCACAGCAACCACGAGTTACCTCTTCGGCTTGGAATATGTTTATCACACGGCATTCTCAATCATCCTTTTCCTTTGGAATTTTATATGTATTCTATTGTTTCCTGCAAGTGATATACCAGATTTTAAATAAAGGTGTTTCTTATCCAAATTTGTATCTAACTGCTAGTATATTGACATAGTGTGTGGTGTAAAAATCCTAGAGTCTTTTCTTTTTCTCTTTAAGGAGATTCATGCTATTGGGATCTTTGTTTCTCTCTCTCTCAACCAACATGGGAAAGGGATTTCTTATGTGGGCAGGACTCTGGAGGGGGCTCTATTGAGTTGGAGGATTGATTCATTTATGTCTATGTCTCCTGCTTACTTTTGGAAAAATAGAGCTGTGTGGGCATATGTGAGTGGAAATTTCCTAAGGTGACTTCTGCTAATGGTCCTGCATCTGGATGTTTGCTCTGATCCTAACACTAAAGCCTCCTAGTCCCTTAGGATTGGTTTAAGGCTCTTATTTCCCAAGTTTTCTGTTGGTACGAGGGGCACTGGTCTCAGCAGTTCATCTCTTGGATGCTGCACTGTGATTTACGGAGCTGGTAAAGCAATGGGGCTCTGTTGATTGCAAAAATGTTCTTGTCTGTCACATTTGACATAAGAGAGTGAACCTGAAACAACTTGGTTTCCTTTACAATGTTCAAAATTGTAGGTGTTTTCTGTATATGTGTATGACTGATAAATGGAGCTGGAAATTTTTTATTATGTTGATGTTTTCATGAAAATGAGATATTTTGTGTTGGAATTTGTGATGTTAGTTGATCATTCAGAGCCAAACAAGAATATTAATAAAGACAAGAGTATTAGATCTGTCGTCTTTGTTGCCTACTTTTTGCCACCCCCTAAAACTGTTCTATTATGTAGATTTGACATCCAAGTGATTCGCCATAGTGCTCCAAGCCCCTGAGAGTTGCGTACAGCTGCTCGCACTTAGCACTCAAGCCACCCCTCTAGGCTTTTGCTCAGGTGGAAGCAAGTGAATGCTCCTCCAGCCAAAAATGTCAAGGGTCATCAACATGATCTCAGTGAGCAGGACAAGTAGCACTTCAATCCAGTAGGTTTTAGAAAATGGGAAAAGTTGTGAGGAAGACATAAAAAGTTTAAATGAAAGTATATCTGTTGAGGGGAATTAGGGTGAGGCAAGTAAGGTGATTAATTTATGTCCAGCTTCAGAGGTTGGTCTTTACCTAAGATTTTGATATTTTTCATCGTGAGTTTTTAGACTGAATTTTTCTTTTCTTTTCTTTTTTTTTTTTTAAAAAAAAATATTGTGGTAAGCTAGTATTTCTCTTAATTACTGGGTTTTTGCTGTTGTCTTCAATTTTGTGTGCACAGAAAAACTTCCACTCATGCCTCCCTTGTCCAGGCCAGGGCCCAGGCTTCTTCCTAGTCTGCCCTTTGTGTAAACACCTGGCCTTGGCAAAGCTCAGTGTTGTATACATTGACTGTTTGGCTGATTATATTTCAGTCTTCTCTCCCTTCCTGCATTTCTGACCCAATTGTTCTTCCTCATCCCCACCCCATCTGCTCTTGGAAAAACATATGCATGACTCCCATCTGCTCAGCCACTCTCAGCATCGCCAGTATTAACTATCCTGTTATCTGCCAAGTTCCACTTAGATATATGCCCTCACATCATTACTGCTGTTCATGTTGGGGTGGGTACAGGTGAGGTCCAAAATGAGCAAATGAAGGCTGCATAAAAATAATAAAGTAGATGGATTTAAAAAAGGACAGGAAAATCAAATCTTAACAAATATGGAACACATTCTAGGGAAAAATGGGAATGAATTTTTTTTTAAAAAAGTAAAAAATATATAAGCTTTTTAAACTATTTTCCAGCATTTGGAATTATTATGTTACATTTGCTAAAATAGCTGTACAGTATTTGAAAGTTGCTTCACATCCACTGAACCAATTAATGACTTAAACCCTTCTCATCATGCTTTGATTTTCTATTTTTTAAAAAATAGACTATTTTTTAATAGGAACTTACACTTAGATAAAAATTGTGCTGAAAAGTAAAAGAATTCTCTTATATGTCTTCTACTGCATGCTTTTCCTACCGTTACTAGTGTCATGCATATTTAGTGCATCCATGAAGCTCTTTTGATATATTATTTCAGTTTACATTATGGTGCATTCTAGGTTGTACAATTTATATGTGTTTGATAAATGCAAAATGTTATGTTGTATTTTCTATTATTAAACAACCAGTATGGACAGTTTTTTTATATGTTATGTCCTAGATACTACAATTTCAGGTTAAAAAACAATCCCTTACAACAATACTACAAGATATATACATTTTATCCTATTTAATAAATTAACAAAACCTTAAAGGCATTGATGTGAGGTGTTGTGTAGTTGGCTACAACTAAGTGACCCTGTGAACAACAGATTGGAAGCTTGTTCTACCCTACGCTGTCCTCATGATCTCTACCATGTTCAACCCCGTTAATGCAGTCACGTCCCAATATATTTTGTTGAGAGTCTTCATCTTTTTTGCTATCCTTCAACTTTTGATTCATGTTGTCTTTTTCCTCCAAACCAAATGCATTTCCTCCAAGAAAGATTTGTTTGTTCTTTAGACATTTGTTTGTTCTTTGTGGGATATTCAGTACTCTCTGCCAATACCACAATGCAAAGACATCAATTCTCCTTTTTCTTGTGCTCAAATTTCATAAGTGTATGAGGCAACTGAAAATGTCATGGCTTGGGGCAAACACAGCTTAGTCTTTAAACTGACATCCTTGCTCTTTAGCACTTAACAGGTACTTGAAAGCACATTTGCCCAATGCAACGCATCTTTTGATTTCTTTATTGCTGCTGACCTTAGGTGTGGGAGCTCTGATGGCTTAGTTGTAAAGACCGTCAGTTCAAATCCACCAACTGCTCCATGGGATAAAGGATAGTTTCCTCTCTTGTGATTTACAGCCTCTGAAAACCTATTGGAAGGTCAGCTATGAATCAGTTCTGACATGATGGCCCATAATGATAACAAATCTATATTAATTGTGAATGCAAACAAAATGAAATCCTTGACAACTTTCTTCTCTCCATCTGTCATTACCTTTGTATTTTAATGTGAAGATTTTTGTTTCTTAATTTTGATGTATAATCCCTATTCAAGGATATAGTCTAAATGTTTTTCGACAAGTGCTTTACAAGTCTTCTTTACTTTATTCAAACAAAGTAATATCATCTTTAGGCTATTTCCATTCATGATGTCATTAAGATTGGAGAGAAAAACAATAATTGCTGTCAAGTTGATTCTGCCTTGTGGCTGCCTTAGATGTGTTGGAGTAGACTGAACCACAAAGGACGTTTCATTCACTGATTTTTCAGAAGTGCATTGCCAGCCCTTTCTTTTGAGTTGGATTTGAAACTTTTGGTTAGCAATTGAATCTGTTAACCATTTGAACCACCCTGGTTGTCAGGAGGAATAATAACCAACCTGATGCACAGCTTATTTTTTGGGAGAATCTCTGTCTAACCCAGATCTGCCTCCTGAAGTCTTGGACTCTTAGTAGTTCAATGTCATGCTGTTCTTTTCCATAAACAACGATCTCTAACAATTTTTGTTTTCCAAGAAAAATTACAGCAGTGGTATTGCACCTTTTAAATGTAACTTTATCAAGGTACATTGTAATATACTAACCTTTAAAAATGAAGGCCAGGACATGCCAAGATGGTGGGCAGAGATCTTAAAGTTTGAGAAGACGAATACAATGCCTATTCTTTGGTGATGGTGATGTTGTTGCTGTTATGTGCTGTTGAGTCACCTGCAACTTACAGTGATCCTATGTACAACATCTCTGAAGCCTGCCCTATTCTGAGCCAGTCTCACTGACTCCAACACACCTTCCCCCATTGCTCTACTTACTGTATCAATCCATCTTACCCAGGATCTTCCTCTCCTTTGCTGTTCTTCTACCTTTTGGGGCATGACACCCTTCTCCAGGGATTGGTCATTCCTGGCCACAAGCCTAAAGTCTGTGAGATGGAACTGCAAAATCCTAGCCTCCAAGGAGAAACTTGGTTTTACCCTCTCTAAGACAGACTTATTTGTTTTCTTGGTGGTCCATTGTATGTTAAAGATCCTTCTCCCGCACCACAACTCAAAGGCATCAATTCTTCTGTCATCCGTACTCAGTGTCCAGCTCTTTGATGCATATTGTGAAGACAATGACCTGGATCAGACACATCTTAGTCTTTAGACTGACATCATTGCTTCTCTGTATTCTGGAATGGTCACTGGCAGCAGATTTACCTAATGTAATTTGTCTTTGATTTCCTGACTGCTGGTGCCCAGAGTGTTGATTGTGGAGCCGAGCAAGCTGTAACTGTTAACAACCTCAATATCTTCTCCATCCATCATGGTGCTGCCAATTGGTCCAGTGGTGAGAATCTTTGTCTTCTTGGTGTTGAGCTTCAATCCATACATAAGACTGTAATCCTTGACCTTCTGCAGCAAGTGCTTTGATCCTTCTCAGTTTCAGCAAGCAAGGTTGTGTTATCTGTATAATATAGATTGTTGACAAGTCTTCCTCCAATTCTGATGCCACATTCCTCCTCATAAAGCCCAGCCTTCTGAATGATCAGTTCTGCATATAAATTGAAAATGTATGGAGACAGGATGCATCCCGGACATACTTCTTTCCTGATTTTGAACCATGCCGTGTTTCCCTGCTCTGTTGTGAGGACTGCTTCCTGGTCCAAGTGATAGTGATGATGATAGTGCTGTTAATTTGAGCATAGTGATAGCTGCCTTCTCAGTGGAATTACTACAAGAAATAATAATAATGAATAATAAACCTTTTTAGCTAATTAAAATGATATAAAATCTTGATTTCTTTTCCTTTCATCAAATCTCTGTGAAGTATGCCTTTTGTTGTCATGTTTCAGCAAACCCTAGTCAGATCATCTAATACAGTAGATGTTGGACTCTCTGTTGAACATCTTTATCACTCTGAGAGCAGCACGACATGTTTCCTAGGTGTAGTTGGTGTTCACGTTACCAAAAGATAGTGTCCAAAGAGTTTGTAGATGTATTCATGAGAGTTTACTGTGGATTTTGTGGCACGTGCAGCACTTGCGTTGGTCAGCTTGCCCCAGGGAGACCATGGGAATGAAGGCAGTTGACAATGCCTCTCACCAGCCATTCTGCAGAGCTTGGGCTCTATCTGAGCTTGCCGAACTCAGAGGAGACATCCCTCCAAATCCTTTTCTTGAGTGCCTTTTTGAGTTGTTCTATACAAAGGTCCATGTTCCCAAACTGGCTAATTGCAAAGAGTCAAAAGTCTTAGTCTTTAAAACACAAGTTGACATTGTTAAATGGCATTTCTTCCAGGGAAGACCATATATAGGAGATTTACAGGGCCAGGGAAGCACCAGGAGTTGATACTTTTGTACCCATTTTATGTCAGATACTTAGGCCTTAAGTGACACAGCAATCTTTTGTCTATTTGCTGAACCGAACAACTTGGTGTTGCTGTGATGTACACTGTTCCATAGTTTTGTCAAATACAATAATGGTTATCAGTCATGTACAATGTTTGCATGAACTTCCAGATTGATTTATGCTAGGAAGCAGGAGGGGCATCCATTTGCTAAACTAAATTCCTCTGGAAACTACAAACTCTCTAGACTCTATAGATGTACAGAAATTATATTAGTTATAGGACAGAGTTCAGGTCTTTTGTGCAAAGCTTACTCTCAGCCGTATTCAACTTGACAATACTTAACCAATGCTAAATGAGACGAGTGCTGCTAGATCTGGAGGAACAGCCTTCCACTTTGTACATCACTCTTTGTCAATGTGCAGTATGAAATAAACTGGGTTTTCTGCGATGCTGAACCTTGTGCCATTGAGGTTATCAAATACCAGAATGGTTTCCCAGCGTGGACCGTGTTTAGTGGAGCTCCGAGTTGTAAAGGAGGTTTGGAAGCAGGAGTGGCATCCACTTCCTAAACCACATGCCTCTGGAAACTCTATGAACTTGGAGAAATGATGATAGTTATGCAAAGGCATTAGGTCTTTTGTTCATGGAGTCGCTATGAGTCGTGCTCAACTCGATGGCAATCATCAACACCACCACTACCACCTAGGCTTGCATCCATTTAATATGTCACTGATACTTTGTATTAGTCCCTTAATAGGCACAATAATACGTGCCTTATGAAAGTGTAATATCACACCAATCTTCTCTGGATTTGATAATTAAAGACTAATTAGAATGGGGAGGTTAGCCAAAAAGAATATTTTTTTTATTACTCTGGAGATGAAAAGGTGAGGAAAAATGGGGTTGCTTTCATAGTTTAAAAAGTAATTTCTAGATCCATCTTGAAATACAATATTGTGAGTGACAGGATAATATCCGTACACATACAAGGAAGTCCAATGAATACCACTATCATTCAGATATATGCACCAACCACCAGAGCCAAAGAAGAGGAGAGAGAAGATTTCTACCAACTTTTACTGTCGGAGATCAATTGAACATGCAATCAAGATGTATGAATAATAATGGGTGACTGGAATGCAAAAGTTAGGAACAGAGGAGAATCAGTAGTTGGAAAACACGGACTCAGTGACAGAAATGGAGCTGGAGAGAGAATGATTGAATTCTGAACAATCAATGATTTATTCATTGCAAATATGTTTTTTAAGAAACATAAATGCAGGTTATACACATGGATTTCACCTGATGGTATGCATAGGAATCAGATTGATTGCATCTGTGGAAAGAACTGCTGGAGAAGGTCAATATCAGCTGTGAAAACTAGGCCAGGAGCTGATTGTGGAAAAGACCACCAAAACTACTCATATGCAAGTTCAAGCTGAGGCTAAGGAAAATTAAACCAAATCTTAAATATGACCTTGAGTCTATCGCACCTGAATTTCAGAACCATCTCAGGAACAGATTTGAGGCCTTGAACACTAATAAGTGAAGACCAGATGAGTTGTGGAAGGATATCAAAAGTATCATCCTGAAAGAGTGTAAAAGGTCATGACAAAGACAGAGGAGGAAGAAAAGACCAAAACAGATGTCAGAAGATACTCTGAATATTGCACTGGAGTGCAGAGAAGCCAAAGCAGAAGCAAGAATTCAAGATACTAAAGAGCTGAACAGAAGATTTCAAAAGGACAATGCGGGATGACAAAGTAAAATATTACAATGAAATGTGCAAGAGAAAATAAAAAGGGCCAAACTTGCTCAGGATTTCTTAAGCTCAAGGAACTGAAGAAAAAATTCAAACCTTGAGTTGTTATAATCAAAGTTGCTTTAGGCAGATATGAAATGATCCAGGAAGTATTAAAAGAAGATGGAAAGAATATACTGAGCCACTGTATTGAAAGGAATTGGCAGACATAGAAAAATTTCATGAAATGAGCAAGAGCCTATGGTGATTAAGAAAGAAGTTCAAGCTACTTAGAAGGAAAGAGCAAAAAATCAGCCCCCAGAAATGGATAGTATACCAATTGATGTAGAACTAACAGATGCTGCCCTGGACATGCTCACCGAGTTGTGCCAAGAAATCTGGAGAACAACCACTTGGCCAACTGACTGGAAGAGATCTATATTTGTTCCCATCCCAAAGAAAGGTGACCCAACAGAGTGTGGAAACTATAGAACAATATCATTGATTTCACATGCAAGCAAGTTTCTGCTGAAGATTTTCCAGAAACGATTGGAATAGACCATTGGCAGAGAACTGCCAGAAGTCCAGGCTGGGTTTAGAAGGCGCCGTGGTATTAGAGATATTGTACTGATGTTAGATGATCTCAGCTGAAAGCAGGGACTACCAGAGGAATGTCTGTGTTTCATTGATTATGCAAAGACGTTTGACTGTGTGGATCATAATAAAGAAGAATGGGAATCCCAAAACACTTGATAGTGCTAATGAGAAACCTATCCTTGGACCACAGAAAGTAGTCAGAACAGAGCAAGGGAACAATGCATGGTTCAAAGTTGGGAAGGGTGTACACCTGGGATGTGTCCAATCTCCATACCTTTTCAACCTGTATGCAGAAAAATTATCCAGGAGGCTGGGCTCTATGAGGAGAAGTGTGGCATCAGGATTGGTGGAAGATCTATCAACAAGCTGTGATATGCAGATGATAGAACCCTGCTTGCTGAAACTGAGGAGGACCTGAAGCGCTTGCTGCAGAGGGTCAAGGACTGCAGCCTCCAATATGGATTGAGGCTCAATGTCAAGAAGACAAAAATTCTCACCACTGGACCAATTGGCAGCATCAGGATGGATGGTGAAGAGATTGAGATTGCTCACAGCTTTAGTTTGCTTGTCTCCACAGTCAGCACTCTTGGCACCAGCAACCAGGAAATTAAAAGACGTATTGTGATGGGAAAGTCTGTTGTTAGAGACCTCTTTAAAGTACTGAAGAGCAATGATGTCACTCTGGAGACTAAGGTGTGCCTGATACAGGCCATTGTCTTTGCAATCACTTGTTATGCATCAGAAAGTTGGACAATGACTGGGGAGGATAGAAGGAGAATTGATGCCTTTGAACTGTGGTTCTAGAGAAGAGTATTGAATATACCATGGCCTGCTAAGAAAACAAACAGGTTCATCCCGGAGAGGGTTAAACCAGGTTACTCCTTGGAGACAAGGATTCTGAGTCTTCATCTGACATACTTTGGACATGTTACAAGGAGAGACCAGTCCTTGGAGAGGGACATTATGCTTGGGAGGGTGGAGGGACAGCGCAGGAGAGGAAGACCCTCTATGAGGTGGATTGATTCAGTGACTGGGGTAATCAGGTGGATGTGCTGGAGACAGATTGGCACAGGGTAGAGCAGGGCTTAGGACTGTTGTACATAGAGTTGCTATGAGTCACAAGCGACTCGACAGTACATAATAACAACATCATCATTATCAATAACAACAAGAAGAATATTTACTCTCTTAGTTATTTAAACAAATGTAGAAATGACAATGGTTATAGTATGAATTATTCATTTCCATTCCCTAGTCCATCACAATAAATAATAATGCAAAATAATATCCTGTAGTGCATAAATCCACTTGAGTAATGTCCAATATAAAGCATGTACTGATTCCTGAAAATTATTGAAGGTAATGACAAACAGGTGCTATTTTTCAGTATACACATAAACATTAATATAACTATATAATTACACTTAGTGTGCTTTAGGATATCTGGGAGTATTTGTTTAGCATTCTTTTACATTTATAAAGGTTGTATTTGTTATGTGCCATGATGTCAACTGCGGCACTTAGCAACCTTATGTACAATAGCTGTTAATCCTGCTCTGTCTCGAGCCAATCATCTTGCCTCCAGCACATCTACCTCCAGTACCCCAGTTACTACATCAATCCATCTTATCCAAGGTCTTCCTGTCCCTCCACCCTTCCAAGCATCATGTCCTTTCCCAAACACTGGTCCCTCCAGGCAATATGCCAAAAGTATGTGAGACAGAGAGCTTCAACATCCTTGCCGCCAAGGAGCAACTTGGGTTCACTCCTTCTAGGACAGACATTTTTGTTCTCTTGGCAGAATGTGGTATGTTCAATACTCTTTTCCAGCACCACAACTCAAATGCATGAATTCCTCTTCTATTGTTCTTAGGCATTATCCAGCTCTCTGATGCATAGCAAGTAACTGATAAGACCATGGCTTAGATTAGGTGCACCTTGATCTCTAGACTGACATCATTGTTCTTCAGGACTCTGGAAAGGTCCCTGGCAGATTTTCCCAGTGCAATTCACCTTTTGATTTCTGACTGCTGCAAGAAATGTATCAGGTCCTCTTCCATTTTGGCAAACAAGGGTGTGTCATCTGCATAACGCAGGTTGTTGATGAGACTTCTTCCAATTCTGATGCCACATTCCTCCTCATGACCTCCAGCCTCCCAAATGATCTATTCTGCATATAGATTGAATAGGTATGGAGATAGGATGCATCCCTGATGAATTCCTTTCCTGACTTTGAACCATGTGTATTGAATATATGATGGACTGTCAGGAGAACAAACACACCATGATCTGGATCAGGTGCACCTTAGTCTCTAGGCTGACATCATTGCTCTTCAATATTTTGGAGATGTCTGTTACGACATATATAATCAAAGAGTCATGTCTTACTTGGAAACTCAATGGTAGTCATTAAATGACATTAGAAGTCAGAGATGAAAGTAAACACTGGCAATTTTCTAAGTTCATATTCGTGGACTATTGAATGCATATAAAGTACTTTGAAATCTTTGGTGCACAGAACACTGTGAATATGTAATTGAAATGTATTGAATAAGTGAATTAACATATAAGTGAATGATAAATCCTACTTGTAAAATCATAGCTTTGAGGAGAAAATATCTGGGTTTTAGTAGCTGGTTTTTAGAAGATCAGCAGATCTTTGTTCCTAGTTCATCTTAGGCTGGCAGCTGTACTGAAACCTGCATCGTTGTAGCAAAATGCATGTTTCAGCTGACAAATGGATGATGATTCTGCCTAACATGCATTGGGCAGGATTGAACTCACATCTTCCCCATACAAGGAGAGGATCCTTCCCCTGAACCACTCCTGTCTGGTGAATGAAGACCTACTCACTGTCCCACCACTGCTGAGTTGATTGTGATTCATGGAGATCCTTCTTTAGCTTTCTGGTATAATGAATCTTCATAGAAGATACTGTCTCATGTTTTTCCTGTGGAGCTCCTGGACCAACTTTAATATGATGTGCTACCCAAAATTTATGCTAACTGTATAAATTGAATTAGAAAGCAATGGTGTTAATTAGTGAATATTATAAGTTGTTGTTTCATTCTATAAAAGTACTTTTTTAGACAAAAGAGCTGAAGAAATATGCTTTCTGAAGACGGCATGGCAAGAATGATTTCAAAGTGTAAAGGCAAATGTCAAGGTCCCCACCTCTGATGGAAGCCATTGCCATTAGCTTTATTATTCTGTAAGGAATAAAGATAGCTCCAAAGTAGCCTTTTGTTAGACATGTTTTCCAGAGCAACTAAGCTAGTGGAAGACCTGCAGTATTCATTTAACCTTGACCCTGCAACCTCTAGCCCTCTAGCTAGCTCTTAGCAGTCATGAGCAAGCAAAAGCCTTGGGATCTCTGTTTTTTGCTGTGTTGTCTATGAGTTTTGTTTTTATTTATTTTTAAATGTTTGGCAATGATAATTTAGAAAGCATTATTA
>NW_006400131.1:912715-917200 GCF_000299155.1 Elephantulus edwardii
TGGTACACAATCCCCCACACACACCCCCACCCACATCCCCACCCAGAGTATACTCCACAAGAAAACATTCTTAAGGGTCAAACCTCTGGTTCTTAACTTACAGTCCCTTGAGACATGGTCAGAGACTGATTGGTTAGGAAGTCCTTGGTCACTTATGCATGTTGGACTTGGACATCACTGCTCCAGGACAGAGTTGCTGTGGAAAGTTTTCGTCAGGACAGACCTGAAGTTTGGTGAGATGAGACAGCAAGATACTTAGGGACAGGCTTGTACCTTAGTTGCAAGAGAGGCTCTTCTGGGCCTCACTCTTTTGCTGATATTTTGGCTACCTTCTTTGGTCTAACATCAACACACACAACTGTTGAAAGTATTTCATTGATAGTGGGTTAAGGCATAAGAATTATGATTAGGAATGTAGAGTAGCAGAGGAGTTTAACAGGAATGCCATTCTGTAATATTTACTGTAATATTTATGATGTTTCTGTGAGTAATTATTTCTCTTTCTAAAAAATCAATTTGGAGATAAATTTAGGTAATTAAACTCATATACATGTTGAGGTGAGAGATGAAGTTGGAGAGACTATCTCACAAATTTTGGACATGTAATCAGGAAGAGCCAATCCCTGGAGAAGAGCTAAAGTAGAAGGTTCATGAAAATAATTCCTCAGGACTGATGTAGTGGCTGCAACAATAGACAAACTCTAACATCTATTGCACAGTGATGACTTTGAAGAAGGCACAGAAGTATTTAGTTCTGTTGGACAAGTTGTTGCTATGAGTCAGACCTGATGGCATCTAACAATGAACTTAGCTGAGGTGAATTACTGGATGGTATAAACAGTTAATGCAATTGGTTCTAACCAGTATGTCGAACGTTCAGATCCACCCAGAGGTGCCTCTAAAGAAGTTCTGGTGATCTACTTCTGAGAAATCACCTGTTGATTAAACTATGGAACAAAGCTCTGTTGACATATGGCGCAGCCATGAGTTGGAGAGAACTCTGTGGCAGCTTGACTAAATTATTACCTAAATTATTACTGGTGTATGACCCCAAGGAGCAGTGGTGGCCTAATGTGTAATATGTTGTGCTGTTCATCAATAGCTCCATGGTTGAAATCCACTAGCTGCTGAACTGGAGAAAGATGAGCAGTCTACACCATAAATATTTACAGCCTCAGAAACCCAAATTAAGGTCATTGTGGAACCATCTCAAAGGCAATAGGTTTGGTCTTTAGAGGGTATGTATGTACTAACACAAAGTAGTCAACACAATAAAATAAGTAAACAAAAGAGAAACATTTAATTGGTTTTTCTTCAGAAACATTTCATAAAGTTACTAGAATGCAAAAACCCCTTAAATGCTTACAGATCCCCAAACTGAGTCAAAAAAGGCTCAGCACTTGTGATAATTCTGCACTGAAATGATTAGACATTACTCTTCCTTCAGGTTTTCTCAGGAAAGTCAAATTTGCTAACTGTTGATTTTCCTTAGATAAAATATATTATTGTAATACAAAATGATAGGAATGTTAATTGTGCTATAACTTAGTATCCACAGTATTACGATATTAAAATAACTAGATTTCCTTTGGAATTCCATTAAATATAATTTGATATATACAAAATGACCTAATAGTAGAGAATGAGGCATACAGAGAATAATGATTGAATCACCATATTATAATAAAAAGTGTTCAAGTTGTTTTATACCGCATAATGAATTCTGCTTCAACTTATTTAAATATAAATAAAATTGGGCAGAAAAGTGAATTAAAGATTTTAATAAAACCATCAAAACTACTCCATTTTTGTCTCTCAGACAGGGCTGTTTTATTTGTAGAATGAAACCTGCTTTTATAAACTAAAACTCTGGCAGTCCACTTGGTTGAAAGCAAAAATTCAAGGAAGAGATATTCAATTCTAGCAACTGATCAGAATTCCCTCTAGTTCAGCAATATGAGTAGTCCCTTCGACAACTGGGCTGAGAGATCTGGAAGAGAGAAGGCCTGCTTTCAATAAACTAGGCAACAAGATCAGAGACACAGACACGTGCACAGCACTGCTGATTGGCTTCTCGCTGTAGCTCTCTAATTACTCACATTTACAGAATGCTAGGAAAATTTTTGCATTTTGTCTAGACGAAGGCTGTGTTTCCACCAGAATAATATATCATAGAGTTTGTGAATCTTGTGCAAAATTGAATTTGCATCTTGGCTGCCACTTGCAGAGAGCTCATTATCTTGTGATACAGCCACTGGGAAAAAGATAATTTTCAGTGTTTAATAAAACTGTGGTCTTCTCATAATGCTTATGATGCTTGAGCTATTTTGTTGGCACTATTTATCACAGACGCTTAACACTAATTATGCTGTATAGAGTGCTGGTAAGATTAATTTAAACTATTTCTTTTATTAATATACGTGGGTGCAAGCATGGTGTTGCACAGTTGTAGTTATTTGCATTTCTCAGAAATGTTGTGTCTTCTCAAACTTTGAACATGAAAGATAAAAGTTATTAAGCTAAAAGTAAAGTATAAAAAAGTAGTAAGAAGTGGTTAGGGTCATGAAATTGATTGCTTAGCCAGTATGCTTATGTTTAGTTTCTCTGGCCCGTTGATGTAGGACTGAATCTACACCTGCAGGGTAGGTAGTGTTTCCAGTGGCTTTCTTTCTGCAAGTAGATCACAGACCTGCCTTCTGAGTGAGGCGCCTCGGGTGGAACTGAATCTCAAAATTTTGGTCAGCAACTGAGCACCTTATCCTTTCCTATGGCCTAAGAACTCCAGAGGCTGCCTTGCGGAAAGAAGACATGGAATTGCAAGTCTAACGGATGTTTTCTGGATGCATGTGTGCTGTATAACTCACGAGGGAAAGCTGGGTGGAGATGGTGACTGAGGTATGTCCCAGGTGTTCAGGTCTACAGTTGATCAGATTAAGCTATCTCTATCAGAAATAATTTAATATTTTTAATATTACTTCACTAATCAGAAACCTGATTCTGATCCTATCAAAAAGAAGAAATCGGAGATTTTCCTGTTTACTTCATTTGGGAGGGAAATAAAATGTCCCTTTTAATCATTAAAAAAAAAAAAAAGAAGAAATCGGGAAGTTAAGGAGCTGAACAGAAGATTTTAAAGGACAGCTTAGGAAGACAGAGTATTATAATGCCATGTGAAAACAACTGACATAAAAAAATCAAAAGGGACAAACTCGTTCAGCATTTATTCAAGAGATTTTTTTTTGTTATCTTCATCCCCTGCCTCCCTCCCATATTGTGTACCGTCAAATCTGATCTGACAGGCACAGAAGGAGATTGCCCCTCCTTCTACAGAGGAGCATTTGGTGGATTTGAACAGCATACCTTTAGGAATGCAGCACAATTTCTTGCCACCAGAGCTCCCTTCAGCATTTCTTAAGATGAAGGAGCCAAAGAGCAAATTCAGGACTCGAGTTGCAATACTAAGGATGCTATGAACAGACTAGAATGAATGATCCAGGAAGCATCAAAAGCAGATAGGAGTACACAGAGTCACTACATCAAATGGAATTGGATGACAGAAATGAATTTCATGAAACAACTTATGTTCAAGAGGCCATGCTGATGAAGGAGGAAGTTCAAGCTACTCTGAAGGAACTGGCAAAAAACAAGGCCCTAGGAATTAATGAATACCAATTGGCATATTTCAACACACAGATAATGCCCTGGACGTGCTCACCAGGTTGTGCCAAGAAATCTGGAAGACAACTACCTTGCCAACTGACTGGAAGAGATCCACATTTATTTCTATTCCAGAAAAAGAAGGTGATCTGACAAGAGTGTGAAATTATCGATCAGTGTCACTAATATCACATGCAAACAAAATCTGAAGATCATCCAAAAAGGATTGTAACAGTACATCAACAGAGAACTACCAAAAATAAAAGCTGGGCTTAGAAAAAGCCGTGGTGACATACAAGCTGTGGAAGTTGGAATGACTAAACCACAAGCTTATTGCTGGTTTGAAACGTTGTTATTGTTGTTATGTGCCGTCGAGTCACTTGCCACTCATAGCGACCCTATGTAAAACAGCCCTAAACTCTGCTCTTTCCTGTGCCAGTTGCACTGTCTCTGACGCACCCATCCGATTAAACCAGTCACTGAATCAATCCACCTTATAGAGGATCTTTCCCTCCTGTGCTGTCCCTCCATCCTAAAAAGCATGATGTCCCTCTCCAAGGACCTTACAACATGTCCAAAGTATATTAGATGGAGCCTCAGAATCCTTGCCTACAGGGAGCCGCCTGATTTAACTCTTTCCAGGATGAATCTGTGTTGTCCTAGCAGTCCATGGTACCCTCAATACTCTTCTCCAGCACCACAGCTCAAAGGCATCAGTTCTCCTTCTATCCTCCTTAGTCACTGTCCAACTCTCTGATGCATAACAAGTGATAATAAAGACCATGGCCTGTATCAGACGCACCTTAATCTCCAGAGAGACACCACTGC
>NW_006400131.1:919763-920462 GCF_000299155.1 Elephantulus edwardii
TGGATGATACCCTTGATATCTTCCCACAACTCATCCGGTCTTTGCTCATTAGTGTTCAAGGTCTCAAACCTGTTCCTGAGATGATTCTGAAATTCAGGTGGGATGAAATATGAAATCAAAGTCATATTTTGGCTCCTGTGGATTCAGTTTAATTTTCCTCAGCTACGGCTTGAGCTTGCATATGAGTAGTTGGTGGTCTTTTCCACAAGCAGCTCCTGGCCTAGTTTTCACAGCTGATATTGAGCTTCTCCAGTGGTTTTTTTCCACAAATGTAATCTATCTGATGCCTATGCATACCATCAGGTGAAATCCATGTGTATAACCTGCCTTTATGTTTCTTATAAAACATATTTGCAATGAATAAGTCATTGACTGTGCAAAATTCAAACATTCTATCGCCAGCTTCATTTCTGTCACCAAGCTCATATTTTCCAACTACTGATTCTTCTTTTCTGTTCCCAACTTTTGCATTCTAGTCACCCATTATTGTCAATGCATCTTGATTGCATGTTCGATCGATCTCTGACTGTAAGAGTTGGTAGAAATCATCTATTTCTTCTTTTTTGCCTCTGGTTGTTGGTGCATATATCTGAATGATAGTGGTATTCACTGGACTTCCTTGTAAGCGTACGGATATAATCCTATCACTCACAATGTTGTACTTCAAGATGGATCTAGAAATTACTTTTTAAACTATGA
>NW_006400131.1:920562-930845 GCF_000299155.1 Elephantulus edwardii
CGAGGTTTGAATTTGTTCTTCAGTTCCTTGAGCTTAAGAAATGCTGAGCGAGTTCAGCCCTTTTGATTTTCTGACTCCAACTCCTTGCCCATTTCATTGTAATATTTTACTTTGTCATCCCGTGCTGCCTTTTGAAATCTTCTATTCGACTCTTTAGTATCTTGAATTCTTCCCTCTGCTTTGGCTTCTCTATGCTCCAGTGCAACTTTTAGAGTCTCTTCTGACATCCATTTTGGTCTTCTCTTCCTCTTCTGTCTTTGCAAGACCATTTGCATTCTTCCTGCATGATCCCCTTGATATTTTTCCACAACTCATCTGGTCTTCTCCCATTAGTGTTCAAGGCCTCAAACCTGTTTCTGATATGGTTCTGAAATTCAGGTGGGATGAAATAAAAGTCATATTTTGGCTCCTGTGGATTTGGTTTAATTTTCCTGAGCTTCAGCTTGAACTTGCATATGAGTAGTTGGTGGTCTACGATCAGCTTCTGGCCTAGTTTTCACAGCTGATATTGAGCTTCTCCAGCAGTTCTTTCCACAGATGTAATCAATCTGATTCCTATGCATACTATCAGGAGAAATCCATGTATATAACCTGCGTTTATGTGTCTCAAAAAACATTTGCAATGAATAAGTCATTGTGCAAAATTCAGTCATTCTCTCTCTAGCTCCATTTCTGTCACCTACTTCATGTTTTCCAACTACTGAATCTTCTTCTCTGTTTCCAACTTTTGCATTCCAGTCACCCATTATTTTATTTTCAATGCATCTTGATTGCATGTTAGATTGATCTCTGACTGTAAGAGTTGGTAAAAGTCTTCCATTTCCTCTTCCTTGGCTCTGATTTGAAATGTAGATGGAGGAAATATTTTTACTTCATAGAACTAACAGTGGACATCCAGAAGGATGTGTAACCCCCAAAACAGCAGCCAATGATAAACATCTGTGGAGAATATCACACAGAAAAATTAAATAAAATCCACAGATCCAATCAGATGCCAAGAATGTGTCTATAGAATAATGTGCAAGAACAGGACTAAAAGATTGGTGATTTTTGATGCTTGGTGATATGTGAATTCAAAGGAGTGTCATCAATTTTATTTGGATTTGCCATTAATGTTTCACATTGTATAGCTTTTGGATACATACTTCCACTATGAATCCAAATATATATATATGATTTAATTATATTTGGTTTTTAAAAACATGCTGTATTTAGTTGTCTGTTAATACTCTGTGTAAATAAATTCTTTCTTGTCCATTTAAAAAAAATAGAAAGAAAAAGAAAAGGCCATGGCACTAGGGACATCATTGCTAATATCAGATGGATCTTGGCTGAAAGCAGAGAGTACTAAAGAAATGTCTATCTTTGTTTCATTGATTATGCAAAGGTGTTTGTGTAGATCACAAATTGTGGCTAACCTTGAGAAGAATGGAAATCTCAGAACTCCTGATTGTGCTCATGTGAAATCTATACTTGCACCAGGAAGCAGTCATCTGAATAGAACAAGAAATAGTGGAGTGTGCCAGGATGTGACCTGTCTCCACACTTTTTCAATCTATATGTGGAATAGATTATTCGGGAGGCTGGACTTTATGAGGAAGAATGTTGTATCAGGATTGGAAGATTCATCAAGAACCTTCGTTATGCAGATGACACGGCGTTATGTGCTGAAACTGAGGAGAGCCTAAAACATTTACTGCAGAAGGTAAAAGACTGTAATCTGCAATATGAAGAAAACAACATTAAGAAAACAAAAATTCTAACCACTGCCCCTATTGGCACCACATGGCAGATGGAGAAGAGATTGAGATTGTGCACAGTTTCAGCATGCTCAGTTCCATTATCAAAGCTCTAGGCATTTTTTACTCCTTTAGATGTTTTTTTTGAAATATTTTAAAAAGAATTTAAAAATATTTTTTAGTTGTAAGGACTCCTGGTGATGTAGTGTATACTACCATGCTGCTAACAAAAAAACTGACAGTTCAAATCTAGCAGCGCCCTGCAGGATAAGTTGGGCAATTTATTCCTATAAAGTTGTATGGCTGCAGAAATCAGATGGAGGTTTGCTTTGAGTCTGAGCTGTTTGTTGTTGGTGTTATGTGCCATTGAGTCACCTGCGACTAAACCCTGCTCTATCCTATGCCAATCTCACTGCCTCCTACACACCTACCCACATTACCCCAGTCACTGAATCAATCCATCTCATCAAATGTCTTCCTCTCCTGTGCTGTACTTTCACCCTCATTATTTATCTATAATGGCAATGAATGTATTTTTACTGGTTTATTATGGTGAAAAGGAGATCCAGGGTGTAGTCCATGGCATATTATATTGCTAACCTAAAGGCAGCCTCTGGTAGTTTTTATCCATCAGTGGTTCCTTGGGTGAAAGATACACATTTCCCTTTCATTAAAATTTACCACCTCAGAAAACCAATTGAGGGTATGAGTTGGAAGTGACTTAATGGTGGTGAGCTTGAAGTTTATTATTGCTTAGAATATGGCTGCCTTATACCTCTCATGGCTTCTCATTGCGTAACATAATTTCACAAATTTGGTTAAGTCTGTATTTAATTCTCATCATCATTACAAACAGGTTTTGTTTTTTACTCTGGGTTCACAGCTTTAGTTTGCTTGGCTCCACAGTCAACACTGTTGGCACCAGCAGCCAGGAAATTAAAAGACGTATTGCAATGGGAAAGTCTGCTGTTAGGGACTTCTTGGAAGTACTGAAGAGCAATGGTATCTCTCTGGAGACTAAGGTGCATCTCATACAGGCCATGGTCTTTGCAATCACTTGTTATGCATCAGAGAGTTGGACAATTACTAGGGAGGATAGAAAGAGAATTGATGCCTTTGAGCTTGGTGCTGGAGAAGAGTACTGAATGTACCATGGACTGCTAAGAAAACAAACAGGTTCATCGTGGAGAGGGCCAAACCGGGTGGCTCCTTGGAGGCAAGGATTCTAAGGCTTCATCTGACATATTTTGGACATGTTGTAAGGAGGGACTGGTCCTTGGAGAGGGACATCATTCTTGGGAGGGTGAAGGGACAGTGCAGGATAGGAAAACCCTCTATGAGGTGGATTGGTTCAGTGACTGGGGTAATCGGGGTAGGTGTATCGGAGACAGTGCAATTGGCACAGGACAGAGCAGAGTTTAGGGCTGTTGTACACAGGACCGCTATGAATTGCAAGTGACTCGACGGCACATAACAACAATACAACAACTTCGGGTTTAATCATATTTGTGATTACAGTTCATTTCCAGTAAAATGATTTTCCCGCTGAAAAATAAGCAAACAAAAACTCTTGGCACCAGCTGTCAGGAAATCAAAAGATGATTGCATTAGGAAAATCTGCTGTCAAGGACCTCTCCAGAATGCTGAAGAGCAATGATGTCAGTCTAGAAACTAAGGTGCACCTGATCCAGGCCATTGTCTTTGTAGTTACTTGCTGTGTAAAGCTGGACAGTGACCAAAAATGACAGAAGAATTGATGCCTTTGAATTGTGCTGGAAAAGAGTATTTACCGTACTATGGACAGCCAAGAGAACAAACAAATCTGTCCTGGAGAGGGTGAAACAAAGCTGCTCCTTGGAGGTAAAGATTTTAAGGCTCTATCTCACATTCTTTGGGCGTGTTGCCAGGAGGGACCAGTCCTTGGAGAAGAATAACATACTTGGAAAGGTTGAGGAACAGCACAGGAGAGGAAGACACAGATGAGATGGACTGACACAATAATTGGGGTAATGAAGGTAGGTGTGTCAGATACAGTGAGACTGGCTCAGGATAGAGCAGGTTTCAGAAGTCATGGTCATATGACTTACAGCTACTGATATGTCATAATGTTATTATGACAGAAAATGTAAGATTTAAACACTCCACCAATATTTGAGATTAACAAAACTTTTATTACGCATGGGTCAAGAACGTCAACTATTGCTCAAACCACTCCAACCCCAAGGGGAAGCAAAGGCATGAGGGTTACGTGAAGGTCATTTAGGTTGCCAGTTGAGATTTCATCCCATTCAAGAATCATTATTGTTTCTTTCTTCTCATGGGTGTCTAGGCCCCAGGCCAGGTACAGGATGTATAGTCAGGGTGTGGTAACCAAGCTGGGTCAGCACGTACTAGGGAACATAAATCTTAGCAATACATGTTAATGCAAAAATTATTGAAGCATAAATTTCTTAAAATGGCTGTCAGAACAAAAGGGCTTCTCTGATGCTAACATATAAAATGGCTTCTTTAATGTTTACCATTTAAGCTGCTACTACAATAACAGTCTATTTGATGGCATGTAACAACCAGAAACCTAAAACACCAGAGCCTAGTTTGTGATGATTCCTTGAAAATGAGGTTAAAGTGGCAAACCTGTGAGTAGGAACAGTGATAAATTGTGAAGTCAAGGCTTTGAGAATGGTCTGTGATTATTCGACAGCTGTTTGAAGAATGACTCGCTTATGCTCAGTTTCAGTAATCTTATGTTAAAACAGCTTCGTGATGGACGGAGAAGAGTTTGAGATTGTTGATAACTTCAGCTTACTTGATTCTGCAATCAACTCTACTAGCACCAGCAGTCAGGAAATAAAAAAAAAGGAATTGTGTTAGGACAGTCTGTTGTCAAGGACCTCTCCAGAGTACTGAAGAGCAACAGTGTCAGTCTGGAGACTAAGGTGTGCTTCATCCAGTCCATGGTCTTCACAATTACTTGCTATACATCAGAGAGCTGGACAACAACTAAGGATGATAGAAGAAGGATCTATGCCTTTGAGTTGTGGTGCTGAAAAGAGTGTTGAACATACCATAGACTGCCAGGAGAACAAACAAGTCTGTCCTAGAGAGAGTGAAACGAGGCAGCTCCATCTGACATACTTTGGACACATGGCCAGGCGGGACCAATCTTTGGAGTTGGACATCATGCTTGGGAGAGTGGAGGGACAGGATCCAGGAGACCCAGTATGAGATGAATTGACTCAATGGCTGGAGAAATAGGATTAAGTGTGTCAGAGATGATGTGATTGGCTCAGGATAGGGCAGGTTTCACAGCTAATGTACATTCAGTCACTATGAGTCACAGGTGACTCGATGGCACATAACAACAACAAGTTAAAGTCATCATTTAAATGTGAACTACATCTGATTTTCTCTACTATAATAAGTCAAAAGATGTGATATGAACTTGTGGAAGAATAAAGACAGTCTTCTCTTTTGACTTTCAAGATATCTGAGAAACATGTTGGCAAGCATATGTGAAAGCTTTAGCGTGAAACAATGAGCGGATTTAGCTTGGGCAACTGCAGAAGACAAAGGTGGCTATATATGCACTCTCCTCTGAGATTTAGTAAATCTAGTGTGCAAAATTGTTTTCCTACAGAAATCTTGAAGACTTCTGTACTTTATTACCATACAATTTTTTTTACTAACAGTTGAGCTAGCCAGAAATAAGAAAACCCAAAAACTCAAAACATAGTGATGATGTGAAGAAGGATTTTAACTCTTTAGAACACTGATGGGCTCACCTGAGTAGTGCATGTGATTAACATGCTTAGCCTATGCAGGGCCAGCTCAGAAAAGAGGGTCAGTGGTTTCCATCTGAAAACTCAATGAGGGAAATCCTTCAGATGAGCCCACTGTAGGTGGAACTTGATTTGATCAGTTGATACACTTCATATGACTGCCATTACAAATTTGCTGTGGACAGTGTTAAACTAGTTCACACAAAGACATTTCCACAGAGATAAATAGATGACAATAATACTTCATAAAACTGAAGCTGTAGTCTCATGTTTTCCTTTGGAGACATTTGTACCAGATAGTCATGAATCAGAATCACCTTGAGAGTAGTAAGTTTGGTAGGGAGGTGATTTATTACCACAACTCATGAGAAATTGTTTCCAAAGTTTATGGAATAATAAGTCACCCAAACATCTTAATGCCCAACTTTTAACGCTTTGACAAAAGCTGATTTCTACCTGAGTACTGCTCTATATCTAGTGTTCAAGTTAAACTTTCAGGTTTAACGCTCACATGGAGTACCTCATTGGCATAAGGGTTAATTACTTAACTACTAGCTCAAGGGTTGGCATTTCAAACCCACTGTGAAGCTCCTCAGATGTAAGATCTGGCTATCTGATTTTGAAAGACCGCAGTGTTGAAAACCCTGTGGGGCTGGTCTACACATGGCACATGGGGTCTATGTGAGCTGGAATAACTACAACAAGAAGATAAAGCCATAGCTACTCTCCGGATCTTCATCTCGGGCTCGGTGCCTCAAACTCTTACAAACAGACCTCAGTAAGGAGCCCACATGATTAGTTTTGTTCAGTGAAGAAGGGATGCCTGAAGCCTGCCACTACAGGTTGTAAGCTCCCTGAATACTGTCTTCTTTCTCCACTATCTCACATTACCTTTATCGCTCTACTTCCTCTTTGCCCTGTCTCACCTGCTTGAAAATGGTTCCCACATCTAGCTTTTGTCTAGCTTGTGTATTCTGGACTTTTGTGAAATTGCCCTTGGATAATATGAAAAGGAGAGCGAGTAAGCCAGGAAGCAGCTGTCTCCTGAGTGGGATGTGTCTTTGAGAGCTGGAATTGGAAATCTTTGTATGAAAGGAACAGTGAATGAGCATGATTAGTCAGGCTGATGAAGGAGTAAAACCTGGTAAGCAATTTTCCCTCCTTGCCTTAATGAAAAGCATTCACTATCAGTTTCTGTCTTTGCTCACTGAGGGTAAAACGAGTGTGAGGTTTGAACAAAAGATGAAGATTCTGTGTGGGCTTGGACTCTGCTGCGGAAAGTACGTACGTTTTGCTGAGGCGGAATGTGTGAGGTTCAGCAAAAACAATCAGCGCACTCCTTCATGTATTAGTTTTAGGAGAACTTATTACTATTTCGAGACGTGTAAAGGAATCTTGTAAAGGCCAACCAAGTCAGTAAGTTGATGGGAGGGAGTCCCTCTGTGATGTGAGTGGTTTAACATCAGCTGTTAATCTAAAGGTGGACAGTTTGAGCTCATCCAGCCATTCCATGGGAGAAAGGGCTGGGAAATAGCTTCCATAAATATTTCAGCCTAGAATTCTGTAGGGAGTACTTCTTTGGGGTCACATAGGAAATCTCGAGGAATTGAAATTGATCAGTGGAAATGGATCATTGTAACTTTGCACTCTACTCCTTCCACATCATCCCACAAGCCAGGAACTTCCCAGGTCACCTCTCAGAGTTAAGAAATGTTTAGGATTGACTTGAGGTTGTCTCCTATCGTGCTGTACCTTCTGCTGGTAATTTGGATCTGACCTAAGGCCGCCAGACCTAGGCACCTCCCAGTGACTGTGCCTTCGGCGTGACTACTACATACAGCAACCCTGTGAAAAACAGATCCAAACCTGACCCTCTCCTGAACCATCGTCATCATCTCAAGTCCACTGTTGTATTTACTGGTCAATTCATCTTGTTAAGGGGCTTCTTATTTTTTGCTGATCCTCGATCTTTCCAAATATTATGTATTTTTCTAACAAGATGAATTTTGATGGGCCACCTCTCCTTCTTTGTGGAAAGATTTCTAGTGTTACTTGAAGTCACACTTATTTTCTTGATGTTGTTGGGTGTCAGTGAGTCACCTATGACTTATAGCAACCTTATGGGCAACAAATCTGAACCTTGCCATCTCCTGCACCATCTCACCATCTCTGATAACCATTGATATAGTTATTGTGTCAATTAATCTTATTGAAGGTCTTCCTCTATTTTTCTGATCCTCTTCTTTTCCCAGGATAAGGTCTTTTTCCAAAGGGTACATATAATCTTTTTGTGGGTCCTATTAGTTTAAGGTTTCAATACAGTTTACAAGAAATAGTAAAAACTCATTTTAAAAAATACACAGCTTCTTGACAAAACACAAAGTTGTTAAGTGACATCAATTCATAGATGACTCATAGCAACCCTATGAATGAAAGATCTGAACCCTGTGGTATAACTATCATCTTTTCTCTAACTTCATAGATTTTTAACAGGCAAGCTATTTCAGAAGTGGATGCTACTCCTGCTTCCAATCTGTTTTAATCTGGGAGCTCCACCAAACAGTGTCCACTATGGGGAACCACTGTCGCATTTGTTTAGCATCACAGCAACCAGAGTTACTTCTGTACAACAAATTGACAGACTAGTGCTTTACTAATCAGAAGAATGTTGGGCTGAAAACAACTAAAGTCAGGCCCAAACATGCAGACCCAAGGACCCACCTGCTTTTTTAAATACAAGGCCAATCCAATCAGTTCATACCCCATTGTGAATATTCCACACCCAAGCCTCCACCAAAACAAGAAAACACAGTTTGTAAAATCCAGCTGCTCTACACATCTTTCCAAACTGTATATCAGCCCCAAACTGTGGACAAACGACCTTTTTAAATACAAGGCCCATCCAATCAGCAAAGTAGCACAGGAAATAAACAGATCCAGCCCTATCACTCTTAGGTAGTTAATATATACAAAACGTCACTAGGATAAAGGGTGCAGAAGAAAAGGATATTTTTTTGGTTCAGTTGTGAGATACAAGCTTTGGTGGAAACAGATATAGTGAGTAATGGCCTGGAAATGGGAAAGGAATCTTCTTTAAACTCTGCATGTGGTGAGTGTGTTTGTGGACTCCTTGAAGCTGGCCAGAAATTAGCACACTGCTAACTGAAAGGTAGAGAATCTAATGATCCCCTTCTAAAATGCCAGCCATGTGGCATTCAGGTCTACTTTGTTACATGTGGGTTTGCCAGGAGTTGTAATCAACTGACTTAAAAAAAATATTTTTACATATGTTGTTGTTATGTGCCATCAAGTCGTTTGCGACTCATAGCGACCCTATGTACAACAGCCCTAAACCCTATTCTATCCTGTGCCAATCACATTGCCTCTGACACACCCATCCCGATTACTCCAGTCACTGAATCAATTCACCTCATAGAGGGTCATCCCCTCCTGCACTGTCCCTCCACCGACGTACCAAGCATGATGTCCCTCTCCAAGGACCTGTCTCTCCTTACAACATGCCCAAAGTATGTCAGACGAAGCTCCAGAATCCTTGCCTCTTCGGAGTAGCCTGATTTAACACTCTCCAGGATGAATCTGCTTGTTTTCTTGGAAGTCCAGGGTACATTCAATACTCTTCTCCAGCATCACAGCTCAAAGGCATCAATTCTCCTTCTATCCTCCCTAGTCACTGTCCAACTCTCTGATGCATAACAAGTGATTGCAAAGACCATGGCTTGTATCAGGCGCACTTTAGTTTCCAGAGATACACCATTGTTCCTGAGTACTTTAGGGAGGTCGTAAAAACAAACTTTCCCATTGCAATACGTTTTTTTATTTTCTGGCTGCTGTTGCCAAGAGTGTTGACCGTGGAGCCGAGCAAACCGAAGCTGTGAGCAATCTCAATCTCTTCGCCATACATCCTGATGCTACCAATTGGTCCAGTGGTGAGATTCTTTGTCTCCTTGACATTGAGCCTCAGTCCATACTGAAGGCAGCAGTTCTTGACCCTCTGCAGCAAGTGCATGAGGTCCTCCTCAGTTTGGGCAAGCAGGGTTCTGTCACCTGCATAACGCAAATTATTAATAGATCTTCCGCCAATCCTGACGCCACGCTTCTCCTCATAGAGCCCAGCAGATAATCTGCTCTGCATACAGGTTGAAAAGGTACAGAGATAGGACACATTCCTGGCGTATACCCTTCCCAATTTTGAACCATGCAGTGTTAACCTGCTTTGTTCTGACGACTGCCTCTTGGTCCAAGTATAGGTTTCGCATTAGCACGATCAAATGTTCTGGGATTCCCATTCTTCTCAGAGTCAGCCACAGTTTGTTATGATCCACACAGTCAAACGTCTTTGCATAATCAATGAAACACAGATAGACATTCCTCTGGTGTTCCCTGCTTTCAGCTAAGATCCATGTAACATCTGCTAGAATATCTCTATTATCACGACCCCTTCTAAATCCAGTATGGACTTCCGGCAGCTTTCTGCTGATGTGCTGTTCCAGTCATTTTTGGATACTCTTCAGTAGAATCTTGCTTGCATGTGAAATCAATGATGTTGTTCTGTAGTTTCCGCACTCAGTTGGGTCATCATTCTTTGGAATGGGAACAAATATAGATCTCTTCCAGTCAGTTGGCCAAGTGGTTGTTCTCCAGATTTCTTGGCACAATTTGGTGAGCACATCCAGGGCAGCATCTGTTAGCTGAAATATGTCAGTTGGTATGCCCTCTATTCCTGGGGCCTTATTTTTTGCTATTT
>NW_006400131.1:933160-942952 GCF_000299155.1 Elephantulus edwardii
GTATTTCCTGCTTTCAGCCAAGATCCATCTAACATCAGCTACAATATCTCTAGTACCACGACCCCTTCTGAAACCAGCCTGGACTTCTGGTTCTCTGTTGATGTGCTGTTCCAGTCGTTTTTGATAATCTTCAGTAAAATCTTGCTTGCATGTGAAATCAGTGAGATTGTTCTGTAGTTTCCACATTCTGTTGGGTCACCTTTCTTTCCAGGAATAGATGGTATTCCAATTGACATATTTCAGTGAACAGATGCTGCCCTGGACGTGCTCACCAAGTTGTGCCAAGAAATCTGGAGAACGACTGCTTGGCCAACTGACTGGAAGAAATCGATATTTGTTCCTATCCCAAAGAAAGGTGACCCAACAGAATGTGGAAACTACACTTTTTCATATCCAGAGTAATATATCATATGATCATCTGACTCAAAATGTCCCATACCAGTCCATCTCATCTCTCCAATGTCAATATTTATGAGTTCCATTTCTTTCTTAACAATTTTTAATTTTCCTACACTAGTGGTTCTCACATTCCATGTTCCAATCACCAGTGTCTGCTTACAACTGTTCCTCTTCCTTTCTATTTCCATACTTGAAAGTTCTACCTTGGTTGCCCTTTCTATTAGTCTACATGTTTTCTGTTGTACATAGGGTTTTCAGAGGCCTGCTATTTCAGAAGTGGATGGCCAATCCTTCTTCCTAGTCTGTCTTAATATATTATCTCATCTAATATTCTCACCATTCAGATGTTTTCTTATGAATGAAGAAAATTTGGAGAGTTTATGTAACTGATACACAGCCCAAGGCAGCAGAGCCCAGGTTCTCTGGCTTCAAGGCCATCAAGGACTTCTGTCTTGGCCCGCGCTAGCCTGTCACCTAACCAGTCACCTGTGGATATCATAATGGGCTGGGCCACTGCTAGAATATTCCACATACTGTGAGGCTAACCTGCCCCCAGACCCAGTTCAACACATTATAGCACAAGGAATGAGTCTGTTATCTGGATAAATCACAAGTTATAAAATCTGCTTTTGCTTTTATCCTGAGTTGTTCAATCTCATCTGCTGGTCATTTGCCTCATCAATAAACTTTCTCCATGAATTATTACTGAAATCAATAACTTTTTAAAGTGGCCCTTGTAAAATATTTCTTTTTCCTTCCAGTAGTCCTGAAATACTCTTCATGATTTCTCTATATAAATACGTTAACGTGGCATTGATGACACATTGTAAGGGACTATAAGGATATAACTTTTCTTACCAAGATTCCATTTATAAGGGGGAAATTTGACATTAAAAACACCATCGTTTGTTCCTTATTTAATCTTATCCCTACAAATTTCTATTTTCATATGATTTTAGACAAGTTGCATAATCTCCACAAGCCTCTGTTTCTGCCTGTGTGATGGTATTACCTGCATCATGAAACAACTAATGGCTGCTATCCTAGGAAGCTCCCCAAGCCAGTGATGTGGCTAGCACTTTGCCTCACTGATCTGTGAAACATGGGTGATAGCAGCTACCTGCCGTGGTTTTTCTGCATTGTCAGTAGGATTGACATCGGAGCAGGTCTGGATACAGACTAGACACTAGTTCATACATTTATTTACTTAGTGTGTATCTGTGACTGAACTAAAAAATAAAATACAAATGCTTTTAGCTTGATATATATGTCTGTGCTTTCATCTTTCAGCCTACAGAATTGAGAACCACAAATTAGAATCTGCAGAGAGATAGAAAGTGCACTGTTTTAAAATGTGCAGATGTAACAATCTTTGGTCCAGCCAATGTATTCTGACTTTAAAATCTCAACAAGAATTCTCTGTGTGCATTAAAACTTTTTTAGGTCACTATGATAGCAAAATGAATATAGGCAGAGAGATGAAGGATATGTGTTAGGTTAGTGGACTTAAGAAATAAAAAAAGAATGGGAGAAAGCTTAAAGCAGCTTTATTAAAAAAGGGGGGAGGGAGCTCCTGTGCAAAGTTCCTCATTCTGAAGATACAGAATGGGAAGTCACACGGTGAACTTATTGGACAAGGTTTTTATAACAGTCTTTAGGGAAAGACTGTCCATTGCAATTTATGGTTCATCCGTTGGCGAGGTGAGCAGGGTCATCCACTCTTCTTGCTGACATGAGTATTCTTTGAATTCTTCATTCTCCCCTTTTATTACCCCTGTCTGGACCTAACAATATGGTTTCAGGAATCCAGTCTGATTAATTTCTCTAATGGTGAAGGAGTTTTTTACCATGAACAGTAACAAGCTTGCTTTGAAATAACACAGCAGCCAGAAAGCAAGCCACGGATCTAAATGTATCTGCCCTAGTTTTAGGTCAAAGTTTATATATTATCCAAAGGACATTTTTCTTGTATGAATTATTTGAACTCTGCTGCTGTGCAGGAGTACTATGATTGTTTATGAGTATTATGATTTTGTGGAACCCAAGGAGAGAGGCCCCAGCATCACAAAGGGTAAAGTTCAGGGAGAACTGTAGGCTCTGCTTGCTTCTGCTTCTTCAACTTACTATGTGAGAGATTCCTTCTGGCACATCTCCAAAACAAACAGTACTGACCTCCACATCTTAACTCCACAAAGTAGAATCTAGTTTATTTATGTCATCTCTAGTTTTTTTTATTTTAATAAAAGTTTAAAGAATTAGTGAGTTTCTCGTGTTCCTACCTGGATTTGCCAATTAAATGGCTTATAAAAGGGCTTCATGCTTGGTAAATCAGAGAATCATCAAAACAAAGAGCAATCTTGCTGACATGTGTTGACAGGGTGCCACAACATGGAGGCAGACCTAACAGTGGTCCTGCAGATGGCACGTTGGTTTGTTCTGTATCTGTGCTGTCACCGAGAGGTGGAGTCTTGGAGCCAACTGGACTGTGATTTGCAAAAACAACAAATCCATTCATCAGTCCATCTATTTTTAGCAGCATTTCAAAGTTAAGATGTAAACAGGACACTTGGCCCCTTACATGCTTCAACAAACATAAGCTAGACTTCATTGTTTATGGTTTTTCTTTTTTACCTTTTTTAAAAGATAGAAGCTATGTGCAATAAAGCATACTCCTTACAACTGACTATTCTTTAGTGGAATTTGACAAATGTATATCCCTGTGTAATCCAGGCCCTGATAACAGTACAGAGCATCACCGTCGCTCTGAAGGTTTCCTTGTGTGAGTATCCTGTCAATCTCTTTCACGGAAAATAATCACTGCTCTTAATTTTTTTTAAATTTGTAGATTCTTTGGAATGCTAGAGTGCACTTGTGTGATATTTTCTTCCAATGCATTTTCAAAAAGTAAATGAATTTTTGAAATTCCTAAATCTTTAAAGTGACTTCTTTGTGCCAAGATTCAGTCTCTATTCCTTGCTGCCTCAAACAGCAAACTGGGTGTCTTGTGTCAGTGCCCTCAAAGCCTGCAGCAAGACCTGCTCCCTGACGAGTGTGTGGACGTGCCATACCCTAGACTTCCAGACACTGCTTTGTTTATTAACAGATCTGCCTTTTTGTTTGTGAATCGGGCTCTGTCCTATTGATTTTATTCTTATTGTTTCACAAGACAAGGGAGGAAATGTTTGGCCTTAAAGGGTGCAGTATGATTGAGGGGGGAGAACGGCATGTGTCCCCAGGCAGGGGGAAGATTGTGAGCCGGCCAGGCAGATGCTGCCAGTTCTGTCTCTCGTACAGGAGAAGAGCTGATACAATCTTCAAAAGACTTTCCAAGCCCTTTTCTCATTCAGGGCTCTCTGGACAAGTAAGGGGTCACCCTGCATTCCAGGGTGGTTATTGTTATTGTTGTTGTGTGTCTTTGGAGGGAACTGGCTCATAGCTGACCCTCCAGTGGGTTTTCAGAGGTAAGAGTAAATTGCATGGGGGAGATTGCTGCTGATGGATTTGAACCACATGCCTTTGGAATTGTAGCACAACTTGTTACCACCAGGCTACCAGAGCCACAAAGAAAGGGCAACATGGACCAAAATTCTCCATGAGGCCTCTCAAGCCAGTTGTACCATGGTGATCTCAGAACATTGTTCATCCCAGAGGCCTGCACTGTGCAGTGAGGATGTCTCTGTGTCAGAGCCACTCAGTGTTATTCTGATAAATGTTGAGCCTAATATATACTCAGCTATCGCATGCCTTGGTCAAGCTTATTGCTTGGAGGGGTTTTGATTGTCTGAATTGCATACCCATGTTAATCTAAGAAAGCTGCTGTTCCCAAGACTTGAATGCCTTCCAACTGTGAGCTAGATGTCTTTGTTTTGCATCTCACATACTTAATTTAATGGGACACAATTTGTATAACCAGACCAGCTACAATCCTGCTTATCTCTACTAGCAGATTATTTTATTTAGCTTTGTAAGTTAATGGGTCATTGGATGCTGAGCTAAGGCAACGTTGAGCAATTTTTTTTGCTTATTGCAGTTCAGCCATCCCAACTCTCTGTTCTATCTCATTACATGGACCAGTTGGATACTACTCAGCAAATCCTCCCAATTCCACCTAAGGGCCTATTTGAACTTGACCATGCCTGGCTTCTGGCTGGCCAAGAATGAGCATTTCCTTTAAGTTTTCCAGTGTGGAAATATTGTGGTCATGTAAAATTCTTATTTAAGCAATAGTTCTGCAAAATCCTTATCATGAAACTAATTTATAAAAATATCTTTGCATGAGTGATGACAGATCTCACATTAATTAATTGCCATACGCATCTCAAAATAACAGATACTATCAATCACCTCTAATATTGTCTATGATGATTTCAAAAAAGCTTACAAAATTGGGAACACAATTCATAAACCTTTACCTCTAATTAGATACAGACAAAGCTTAATAAAGGGGAAGTTGGACAGGCTTCAAAGATTAAGCACATGCAATGTGGCACAGCAGGGAGAGAATCTCGGGAAATGTATTGCTCCCTGATTTCAAGCTTATCGAAGAAATAATGAAAACAACAACCTTCAGATAAAAGAGTGGCCTGAGACAGTAACCTACACAACTCTCCATGCTGAGGACAAAGAGGAGGAAACGAAGGGTGTGGAGACAGCAGGATATTGACAATAAGAAAACAAAAGAGCAGATCTTTGTACTCTCTTAATGTCTTTCTAATTAAAGACATATTTTCCAACTTTCACATACTAAATTTCAAGTGGTGATATTTGATACAGAGATTTCTACTTTCTTTGAATTAGGAGACACTGTCTAGGTGTGGTTCACCCCAGTAGGTTTTGATTATAACATTTGTGATTGCTTTTCTCAGGCCTGAACTTTTCTTCATGTTTCTTAGAGCCTTTGGCCAGGTGACTAGAAGAGGAGGGCAGGCAGGCAAGGTCGGCTCTGGGATCCTTCCTTGATATGGTTTAATGCCTTTTAAACAGATGCTTATTGTCTCTTTAAATGTTAAAGAGGGAAGTCCCCTTGAACTCCGATGGTATTCAATTATGCTCACAATTATAAAATGTCTCAGATCTTTGGGGAGTCTGAGCAAATCAATATAACACAAAGCTCTTAAGCCTCGCCTCCTCTGCCAGCTTCATTCTCTGTTTACTAAGCCCACTGCAGTGGCAGGTGAACCAGGGGGTGTCAGGAATTGATACCTAACAATGAAGGGCAAAGGAGTTCCTTGGTGATGCAAATAGTTAAGATGCTGGACTGCTAACAAAAATTTTGATGTCACTTGGAAAACAGACCTGGTGACAAGTTTCTCAAAAAACAGTCATAGCATATCTTATGGGACACAATTATAGTTACTCTGATAGGGATATTGTTGTGATGGTTATATACACTCAAGTCAGAACGAATGCATGGCTGACCCTCCAGTGAGTTGTCAGAGGCAGTAAATCACATGGAAGGTGACTGCCCATCCTTCTCCCTTGAAGCAACTGAAGAATTTGAACTGTGTGCTTTCCTGTTGTTAACATAATTCCTTAGCATTAAAGCCATCAGAGCTCTCCATAAGTTTGTGGTGACTTGATTAGATGTGTACTGTCAGAGTGATCTAAAGAGAAGAGTTTCAAAATTAACTTTCTTTTGGGTTGCAAAAACATAGCTCCATCTTCATCCATAAGATACAATGCAAAACCAATTTATTAACTTCTTGAAATTAGGCCAGTTTTGTCAATGTTGATAAAGTAAACAATCATTTAGTTATTGTCATGACTGTATTCAGAACGTTAATGTTAGTTTGGACCTTAGATATTATTTCATTCTACCTCTTAGTTTAAATAGGAAAAAATTCTTCAAAAGAGCAAGTAACTGCCCCAAGCTCCTACAGCTAATAAGTAATAGAGATGGTGCTAGTCGCCAATTTGTCTGGTTTTGCTGTCAGGTTATGTTGTTGTTCTTACCCACACCATACCTTCGAGCCTCCTGGAGTTCTGCTTGTGTGGAGAATTTTGTGTGAGTCTGTGTGTTCAAGAGGCTGAGGATATTAAAGACAAGACAGCCTTAAAGTCCTTATCCTTAAATCTGGAAGACCAACAAAAGTCCCAAGAATGCTGCAAGAGTGTTAGAAAGAGGTAGAGTGAGAGATTGGCCTTTATCACTTTCTTTCTTCCTTTGTGTAGATTGCATCTGCATCTTCCAGCCACCACAATTCTCAGGAGAGCCACATACAATAGGCAACATGCTAGAGGCAAGCTTTGGCCAGTTGCCAGTGGCTGATGAGTGATTCTAACTCTTGACAGTCTATGTGTGTCAGGGAGAGCCTTGCTCCATGACCTTTAGGAAGTCTTTCATCAGAGGTACCTCTGGATGGACTATAACCTCAAGCCTTTCGGTCAGTAGCTAAGTATGAAGTGTTTGAACCACTGAGGACTCTCAGAAAGAGGAAGGCTAGACATGGGATAGTTAAAAAATGTCTGCACTTGTACACCCAGGTTTATTGCTACATTGTTCACAACGGCAAAGAGTTGGAAACAACCCAAGTGCCCATCAACAAAGAAATGAATAGAGAAGCTGTGGTATATTCACACAATGGAATACTACGCTGCATTGAAAAACAAGGAACTCATGAATTAATATACAATGAAATATATTAGTCACAAAAAGGCAAATATTGCATAATACCACTGTTATAAAACAGGACTGACATGGGAGCTGGGAAGAAGCAATGGGGGGATAAATAATGTACATGACATTGAAACAGACAAGGGAGAGAACTGTATAAAAGGAATATATGATTAGGTATTATTGGCATGACAAGAGTTCAAAATAAAAGCTGCATAGTAAAGTGGCCTGGGGTGGAGGTGAGGACTGTATAACAGTGAAATAACTTTTTTCCCAAAGAAAAAAGTGATCTGGGGGCAGAGGAAGATCAGGGAGGAAAATGTGCAACAATGAACGATTGGAAACCCAAGTTCTTTATAAGCTTTCATTAAAATCTCAATTAAAAAAACCTGCATTTGTGAATCTAAGTAGAAATTGCCAACAATTTCAGTCATGAATCTTAAATACCATCGTTTTTAATAATAAGAAAAATGTATCTCTTGTCTCCCGAAATGATAGAAGTTAGCTTTAGCAAGTGAAAAAAAAAAATCTTCATTTTATTGAGTACCTTAAAATGTCCTTCTGTAAGTCTTGAATTAAGTTCCAAGTAGCTTAAGCACAACCACCAAATTTTAGTACAGAATATCATCTGTCTGTGTACGTGTGTGCAAACACCAATAATTAGCATATTGAGCACAGGTTGAACGAGTAGGTAACAGAAGTTAAGGAACTGCTTAAGTGTATGAACTGCTTCCAGTCCACATACTATCCTGTCAATAAAATCACAAAGTGGAATATTGTCAATAGTGTGGAATTTTCTGAAAGTCACATATTGCATATTTGATTACGTGTTTTTCTCCCCATAGTAATTTACAGAATAAAAGAAGAAATACGTATAAATTACTATAAAGTCTTTTATAATTTTAAAAGTTAAACAATGTCTTAAGACCTACAAAATAAGCATAAATCATGATACTTAATAATTATATAAGAAGCTCTGAATTTTTGTGAAGGTCATGCTTATTTTGTCTCTTTATTTATAACCTTCTTCTTACAAAGAAATATGGATTCCTTACCACTATAAGGAATTATGCTGCCAACCCAAAAGCATGAGGTTCTGATCTGCCAGCTGCCCTTCAGAAGAAAGATGGCAGTCTCCTCCTATGTGATTTACTGCCTCTGAAAACCCAGTGGAGGGTCAGTTACTGGTTGGTTCTAACTTGATGGTACACAACAATGACAACATGCAATAATTGTAGCAGGTCTGGATGTGAGCTAAACAGATGATGTGGCTAACCCAAGGGCTAAAGTCTCCATTCTCCCCACTCTTTCTCATAGCTAAATCTAAATCCTTCCAAAATAACCAACACATAGAAGCTTCCTCTGTCCATGTTCTGTTTGAAATACAGTTGGAAGCTATCTTAGGAATATTACACAAGTAACAGATGTGTTTAAACACTTCCACCGATATTATCATGAATGTATGTATTAATTTTGAGAATTTATTTTTTTGCTAACCATAAAAAAAAGAAAATCTAAGGTCTTATATATTTTTTTAATAGGTCCAAGGGTTCAAGTGCATATTCTAAGGGTGTGGGACTAGGAGTAATAGGTGAATCTATATTCTATTGTACAGGAACACAGAAGAAAGAGAAGTGACCTTAAAAGCTTTGGTGATGGGATTCAGGATAATTATCAGTCCTCTGGTTTAGTACTGTTAGGAAATGTTTATTTTTATAAACAATGAGTAAATGACTTTAGATATTTTACATAGATTTTTAAATATTATTTTTAATTTTCAACTTATGCTAGAAGTGTAGGAAGCAAGAAGCATACTGATAGGACAAGTGCAGAAGAAGAGAATTTTATTCTTGAATACTAGCTGAAAAAGAACAGAACTTACTAAGAAACTACCCTGGGGACAGACATGGACACTTGCTTTTGACAGATCCTATCCTTGGGATCTTCCTCTCCTTCCATCCTTCCCAGAATCATGTCCCTTTCCAAGGAATATCCTCTCCTAGCAACATGCCCAAAGTATGTGAGGCAAAGCTTCATTATTCTTGCATCCAAAGAGCACTCAGGCTGCACCCTCTCCAAGACATATCTTTTTGGTTTTTTGGCAGTCCATGAGATGTTCAGTGTTCTTCTCAAACACCACATCTCTAAGGTATCAATTCTTCTTCTGTCATTCTTATTTATTGTCCTGCTCTCACATGCATAGCAAGTGATCAGACAGATCATGGACTGAATCAGATGAACCTTGGTCTCCAAACTGATATCATTACTTCTTAATAATATGAAGAGATCTCTAACTGTATACTTCCCAAGTGCAAGGTGTCTTATTTCCTGACTGCTGATACCAAAAGTGTTAATTGTGGATACAAGTAATTTTATTATTGACAGTTTTAATCTTTTCTCCATCCATCATGATGTTGCCTATAGGTCCAGTGGTAAGAATCTTTGTTTTCTTGACATTTAGATATAATCCATATTGAAGGTTGCGTTCGTTGATATTCTGTAAGAAGTGTTTCAAGTCCTTACTTTCAGCAATCAAGGTTATGTTCATCTGCATGACACAGTTTATTGATGACTCTCCCTCTGATCATGATGCCACATTCTTCTTCACAGAGTCCAGATTCTCAAATTATTTCTCATGTAGAAATAGAATCTGTATGCTTTGGGCAGAATATTAAATGATCCAGAAAGTATTAAAAGAAGATGGAAGGAATATACTGAGTCATTATATAGAAAGGAATTGGCAGATACAGAAGAATTTAATGAAATAACATATGAGCAAG
>NW_006400131.1:944342-951115 GCF_000299155.1 Elephantulus edwardii
AGTGCGGTTGGCGCAGGATAGAGCAGGGTTTAGGGCTGTTGTGCATAGGGTCGCTATGAGTCGCAAACGACTTGACGGCACATAACAACAACAGAAATAGAATAGGTATGGAGAGATAATACAACCCTGACGCACTTCCTTGTTTTAAACCATGTAGTGTTCTCCTGCTCTGTTCATACAACAGCCTCCTTCCTGGTCCAAGTATAAGTTTTGCGTGAGAATAATTAAGTGCTATGGGATTCCCATTTTTCTCCATGTCAAGCCACAACTTGTTATGATCCACATGTCAAATGCCTTTACATAGTCAATAAAGCACAAATAGACATTTTTCTGGTATTCTTTAATTTCAGCCAGAACCATGTCACCACAGCCTCTTCTAATTCCTACTTGAACTTCTGGTAGTTCCCTGTCTATGTACTGTTCTAGCCATCTTTTGCAGATCTTCAGTAGTGTTTTGCTTGCATGTGGTATTAATGATATTGTTCGATAATTTCTACATTCAGTTGGATCTCTTTTCTTGGAAATGGGAGCAAATATGGACTTCTTCCAATCTGTTGCCCAGACAGCTATCCTCCAAATTTCCTGACATAGGCTGTTGAGCACATCCAATGCTGCACCTGTTAATGAAACAAGCCAGTTGATATCCCATCAATTCCTGGGTCTTACTTTTTGTCAATGACTTCAATGCAGCTTCTACTTTCTCTTTCATTACCATTGGCTCCTGTTCATATGGTACTTCTGGCAATTTCAGTTTAGTTTTTAGTTATCAATCAGGTGTGGGCTAGAAGCCTCTTGTTTAAGCCTATCAGCCTAGTGAGTAGGCCATTGTATTTAAAAGTCGGTTGGATCCTGCCAAAGAGTCTCCAATTTGGAGCCTCCTGTGTCAAGCAGTTAGATTCTGGAAGGTAGGTTGTTTTGCTTTAATTGACAGATATAAACTATTCGGTTGGTTTTTATTTCGTTAATAATCATATGTAGGCTGATTGGTTGTTTTGATTTTATTAATAAATAGATGTGGGCTGGAAGCCTCTTGTTTAAACCAATCAGGACCCAGTGAGTAGGCCTTTGTGTTTAAAAGTCAGTTGGGTATTTGTGTGAAGATTAATTTGCTATTAGAGTTACAAGCTAAAGTGTTAGTTTGCTGTGTTTGGGGAGAACAATGTTCTAAACTTGTCTGTCAGTTTATTGTACTAAGATAACTTGGGGTTGCTGTGATACTGAAAGCTATGTCACTCGTGTGTCAAATGCCATAAGGGTTACCCATTGGTGGACAGGGTTTGATAAAGCTCCCAGATCGAGACAGACTAGGAAGCAGGGTTGACAATTATTTCTTAAATAACAGGCCTTTGAAAACTCTATGAACACTAGAGGAACATGGATAGTTAAAGTAGAGTAGTGGTAGAGCCCAGATTGGAAATCAGTTGAAATGAGAAAAACAATGACAAACATCGTTTAATAATTGGAACATGGAATGTATGTAGCTTGAATGATGGAAAAAGGGAAATTTCTAAAAATTATATGGAACCCATGAACATCAACATACTAGACATTAGTAAGGTGAGATGGACCAACTCTGCTCACTTTGAATCAGAAAATCATATGGTATACTATGCTGGGAATAGAAGAATGGCGTTTTAGTAATAGTCCACAAAGTCAATTTCAAGATCCATTCTGAAATATAATGTTGTAAGTGATAAGATATTATCCATACCCATACAAGGAAGACCCATTAACATGACTATTATTAAAAAATATGCTCCTACATCTAGAGTCAAAGAGGAAGAAAAGGAGACATTTACCAAATACTGCGGTTCAAAATTGACCAAACATGCATTCAAGATACATTAATGAAAAATGGTGACTGGAATACAAATGTTGGAAACAGTGAAGGAGTAGTAGTCGGAAAATATGGGCCTGGTGACAGAAATGAGGCAGGAAATATAATGATTGAATTTTGTATTTACGATGATTTATTCATTGCAAATACATCTTTAAAAAGGCTCAAATTATGACCTGGTAGGCTGCATAGGAGTCAGATTGACTATAGTTGTGGAAGATATCATTGGAGAAGCTCAATATCAGCAGTCAAAACTAGAGCAGGGGCGGAGTGAATACAGATTTAAAAGGTATGGAGAGAGAATACATCCCTAACAGATGCCCTTCCCCATTTTGAAACATGTATTGTCTCCTTGCTGTGTTCTGATGACTGCCTCTTGGTTGCAGTATATGTTTCACATAAACACAGTCAAATTTTTTTTTTATTCCCATTCTTCTCTGAGTCAGCCACAGCTTGTTGTAATCCACATAGTGAAAATGCTTTACATAGTCAATGAAGCACAGATAGACATTTCTCTGGTACTCTGCTTTCTGCCAAGATCCTCCTAACAGTAGCTATAATATCTCTAGTATCACGGCCTCTTCTAAACCCAGCCTGCACATCTGGCAGTTCTCTGTTGATGTGTTGCTTCAGTCATTTCCGGATAATTTTCAGCAGAATCTTGCTTGCATGTAATATTAATTGATATTGTTTGACAATTTCCACACTCTGTCAGGTCACCTTTCTTTGGAATGGGAACAGATATTGATCTCTTCCAATCAGTTGGCCAGGTGGCAGTCCTCCAGATTTTTTTTGTACAACATACTGAGCACATCCAGGGCAGCGCCTGCTTGTTGAAATATGTTAATTGGTATGCCGTCAACTCCTAGAGCCTTGTTTTTTGCAAATTCTTTCAGAGCAACTTGAACTTCCTCCTTCATCACCACAGGCTCTTGCTCATACGTTATTTCATGAAATTATTCTGTGTCAACCAATTCCTTCTGGTACAGTGACTGTATATTCCTTCCATCTTCTTTAATGCTTCTTGGATCATTTAACAAAGCATCCTTAAGTATTGCCACTCATGGCTTGAATTTATTTTTCAATTCCTTCAGCTTAAGAAATGCTGAGCGAGTTTAGCCAATTTGATTTTCTTCCTCCAGCTCTTTGCACATTTCATTATAGTATCTTGCTTTGCCATCCTGAGCTGCCCTTTGTTATTTTCTGTTCAGCTCTTTAATTTCTTGATTTTTCCTTTAGCTTTGGCTTCTCAGCACTCACATCCATCTAGGTCTTTTCTTCCTCCTCAGCCTTTATAATGATCTTTTGCATTCTTCATGGATAATATTCTTGATATTCTCCCACACCTCGTTTGGTCTACACTCATTGGTTCTCAAGGCCTTAAAACCTGGTCCTGAGATGGTTTTGAAATTCTAGTGGGAGAGACTTTAGGTAAAATTTTGGTTCCCATGGATTTGATTTAATTTTCTTCAACTTCAGCTTGAACTTGTATATGAATAGTTGGTGGTCTGTCCCACAATCAGCACCTAGCCTGTTTTTCACAGCTGATAGTAAGCTTCTCCAGCTATTCTTTCCACAAATGTAATCGCTTTGATTCCCTATGCACACTATGAGGTGAAATCCATGCATATAGCCTGCATTTGTGTTTCATATAAAAGGTATGGCAATGAGTAAATCACTGATTATGCAGAATTCTATCATTCTGTCTCCAGCCTCATTTCTGTCACTGTGTCTATGTTTTCCAGCTGCTGTTCCTTCTTCCCTGTTCCCTTTTTTTTGCGTTCCAGTCACCCATTTTTATCAATGCATCTTGATTGCATGTTTGATTGATTTGTGTCTGCAAAAGTTGGTAGAAATCTTCTATTTCCTCCTTTTTGGCTCTTGTTGTCAGTGCATATATTTGAATGATAGTGGTATTTGCTGGACTTCCTTGTATGCATATGGATATTACCCTGTCACTCACCACATTGTATTTCATGATGGATCTAGAAATGACTTTTTAAATTATGAAACCAACTCCATTTTTCTCACCTTTTCATCCCTGGCATAGTAGATCATATGATCATCTGATTCAAAATGTCCCATGCCAAACCATCTCATTTCATAGCTTTCTTAAATTCTGCAACACGTGGCTTAAATTTATTTTAGCTCAAGAATGCAGAGCAAGTTTATCCCTTCTGATCTTCTGACTCCAGTTCTTTGTACATTTCGTTATAATACTTTGTTTTGTCTTCCAGAGCTGCCCTTGGAAATCTGTTCAGCTCCCTAACCTCCTGTTTTTTTCTCCTTTGTTTTGGCTTCTTGGCACTATTGTGCAATATTCAAAGTCTCTTCCAACATCCATCTTGCACTTGGCTTTCTCCTCTGTTTTTGTAGTGACCTTTTGCATTCTTCATGGATGACACTCTTCCCCCCCCCCCCATATTTGACAACTTTTTACTGAGGAGTAGCAATGAGTTGAACATTATAGAGAACACAAAGAAGTAGATGGATGATATTCTTGATAACCTCCCACAACTCATCTGGTATTCCTTTATTAACTTTCAAACTGTTCCTGAGATGGTTTTTAAATTCAAGTGGGATGAGATTATCCAAAAATGACTGGAACAGTACATTGAGAGAGAACTACCAGAACTACAAGCTGGATGTAGAAGAGGTTGTAGAACTAGAGACATTATCGCCAATGTTAGGTGGATCTTGGCAGAAAGCAGAGTACCAGAGAAATGTCTACCTGTGTTTCATTAATTATGCAAGGGTGTTTGATTGTATGGATCACAACAAGTTGTGGATAAACTTGAGGAGAATGTTAATCCCAGAACAGTTGATTGTGTTTATGCAAAACCTATTCTTGGACCAGGAAGCAGTCCTCAGAACAGAGTAAAGAAACACTACACGGTTCAAAATCAGAAAAAAATAAGGGATATGTCCTGTCTCTGTACCATTTAATCTATATGCAGAACAGCTCATTTGGGAGGCTGGCTTTATAAGGAGGAATGTGGCAACAGGACTGGAGGAAGACTTATCAACAACCTATGTTATGCAGATGATACAACCTTGCTTGCTGAAAGTGAGGAGGAATTGAATTGCTTGCTGCAGAAGGTCAAGGGCTATAGTCTTCAGTATGTATTGAAGCTCAGTATTGAGAAGACAAAGATTCTCACCCCTGGGCCAACTGGCAGCACCATGATAAATGGAGAAGAGATTGAGGTTGTTAACAATGACAGCTTGCTTGGCTCCACAGTCTTCACACCAGTAGTCAGGAAATCAAAAGACTAATTGAACTTGGAAAGTCTACTGTAAGGTACCTTTCCAGAGTACTGAGAAGCAATAATGTCAGTCTAGACATTAAGGTGTGTCTGATATAGAACATGGCCTTCACAATTACTTGCTATGCCTCAGAGAGCTAAATAATGATTTAGGATGATAGAAGAAGAATCAGTACCTTTGAATTGTGGTGCTAGAGAAGAATCTTGAACATACTATGGGCCACCAAGAAAAAAAAGATAGGTCTGTCTTAGAAAGGGTGAAATCAAGTTTCTTCTTGGAGGCTAGAAATTTGAAGGTCTGCCTCACATACTTTGGGCATGTGGACAGAAGAGATTGATTCGTAAAGTACATCATGTTTGGAAGGATAGAGGGACAGCACAGGAGAAGAAGACCCCAGATGAGATGAATTGAGACAATAACTAGGGCAATGGGGATAGGTGTGCTGGAGTCAGGGAGACAGGCTCAGGACAAGTCAAGCTTCAGAGCTGTTGTACATAGGGTCACTGTGGGTCACTGGCAACTCAACAGCACATAACAACGGCAGCAACAGCCTCAAGGTCAAATTTTAGTTCTTGCTAATTTGCTTTTTTTTTTTTAAGCTTCAGTTTGAAGTTGTATATAAGTAGTTAATGATCTTTTCCACAATCAGCTCTTGGCCTAATTTTCATAGCTGATATTAAGCTTCTATAAAGATTTCTGTGCAGAACATCATGTGAAGTCCATATGTATCGTCATTTGTGTTTCTTATAAAAGGTATTTGCAACTAATAAATTACTGATTGTACAAAATTGTATCATTCTATCTCCAGCCTAATTTCTGTTAAAAAAAAGCCCATGTTTTCTGAATACTGATTTTTCTTGTTTTCCAACTTTTACATTCCATTCATCCATTATTATTAATGTATCTCAATTGCATATGTAATTGACTGCAAAAGTTGGTAGAAATAATCTATTTCCTCCTCTTTTGCTGTAGATGATATATATGCAGTTACAAAAAAGATAGGAAACATTGAATGTTGCTCCATTGAAATGTATCAGCTAACTTTTCCCCTTCAACTTTCTGATTCATTTGAAAAAACGCCTAACTTCCCCTCATTGTGTTTCTACACCTGCATATACTATATTGGAGAAGGCTTTAGGGTCAATGGGACCCAAATGAAGAACTCCACTGTTGTTACCAACTTTGTGACTTTAGTCCACTAACTCCTACTTCTTGTTGTCGTTGTTGTTATGTGCCATCGAGTCATTTGCAACTCATAGCGACCCTATGTACAACAGCCCTAAACCATGCTCTATGCTGTGCCAGTCTCATTGCCTCTGACACACCCATCCCGATTACCCCAGTCACTGAATCAATCTACCTCATAGAGGGTCTTCCCCTCCTGCACTGTCCTTCCACCGATGTACCAAGCATGATGTACCTCTCCAAAGAACTGTCTCTCCTTACAACATGCCAAAGTATGTCTGGCGAAGCCCCAGAATCCTTGCCTCCAAGGAGCAGCCTGGTTTAACCCTTTCTATGATGAATCTGTTTGTTTTCTAGGCAGTCCAGGGTACATTCAATACTCTTCTTCAGCACCACAGCTCAAAGGCGTCAATTCTCCTTCTATCCTCCCTAGTCATTGTCCAACTCTCTGATGCATAACAAGTGATTGCAAAAAACATGGCCT
>NW_006400131.1:953395-956399 GCF_000299155.1 Elephantulus edwardii
GAATAATCTACTCTGCATACATGTTGAAAAGGTATGGAGACAGGATGCATCCCTGGCGCACACCCTTCCCTATTTTGAACCATGTAGTGTTACCCTGCTCTGTTCTGACTACTGCCTCTTGGTCCAAGTATAGGTTTCGTATTAGCACAATTAAATGTTTGTAGGATATAATTGTTAATTTCTTACTTCCACTTAATTCCACTCATGTTTAACTTAGCAATAGACAAGTTTCCAATTCTTGTGTACTTATTGTCCACTTATTAATTTTAAGTTAATTAAAAATTATGTTGTGCTAAGAAACTGTGCTGCCATATGGTTCAAATCCACCAGGTGTTCCATGGAAGAATGATGGACATTATCTTTTGCTGTTTACTATCTCTGAAAACGTGCTAGAGGTTCAGTTTTGACTTGATGATATGTAGCAAAACCAACAACTATTGTGAAAAGAACTCTAGTGGCCTAGTGGGTAAAGAATTGCACTGTGAACCCAAAGGTACATATTTAAAATCCATCAGGTGTTTCTTCCTCAGTAAACAGACAATCTCTTCCCATGTGATTTATACCCCTTGAAAACTCAAGTGAGTTGACCAAAAAAAATTCAATTAAAGTTTCACTTATATTGCGTTTGTAACAACTACATTTGTCCAGGGCCACTGGATATTATTGTTATTGTTGTATATGATTCGGTTGATATGGCAAGGTAGAAAGTGTTGAGTAGAACTACTTTAAAGTATTTCACAGGCTATCAACTTTAAGAAAATCAATTACCTACTCTTTACACACACAGAATGGCAGGGAGGTTTGAACCACTAAACTTCTTGTTAGCAATCAACCATTATGGTATCAGATCACTTCAGTTAGATCATTTTCACTATTAAGTAATGCAGACTGTTAATGAGTCTTCCTATAGTCCTGATGCCATATTCCTCCTCATTAAGTCCATCTTCCCAAATGATCTATTCTGCACACAGATTGAAAAGTTATGACAATTATTTTCTATGCATATGGAAGCTGGACAATGACTAAGAAAGACTAAAGAACTGAATACTCTTTGGAGTCAAGGATTCTGAAGCTTCTTCTGACATACTTTAGGCATGTTGCAAGGAGGGACTGGCCTTTGGAGAGGGACATCATTCTTGGGAGAGTGGAGGGACAGCACAAAAGAGAAGACCTTCTATGAGATGGATCGATTCTATGATTGGGGTGGTGGGAATGAGTGTGTCAGAGACGGCGAGGTTGGCACAGGGTAGAGCAAGGTTTAGGGTTCTTGTACATAGGATCACTAAGAGTCACAAGTGACTTGATAGCACATAACAACAAGAAGTAATGCAGACTGTTAATGAGTCTTCCTCCAGTCCTAATGTCACATTTCTTCTCATTAGGTCCATCTTCCCAAATCATCTATTCTCCACACAGATTGAAAAGTTATAACAATTATTTTCTATGTGAATGGAAACTGGACAATGACCAAGAAAGACTAACGAACTGATGCCTTTGAATCATGATGTTGATAAAGAATTTTTAATATACCGTGGGCAGGCAGAAGAATGAAGCAGGGGGGGGGGATGTCTTAGAAGTACAGAAAGTCAAGAAACCAGAGCTTCAACCCAAACTGATACATGCACACCCATGTTTATTGCTGCACTATTCACAATAGAAAAAAAGATGAAAGCAATCCCAGTGCCCATCAACAAATGAATGGATATAGCAGCTGTGGTATATTCACACAGTGAAATACTATACAGCACTGAAAACAAGGAACTAATAAAATATTATACAAAATGGATGGCCCTGTAAGACATTATGCTGAGTGGAACATCTCAGTCACAAAAGGACAAATACTACATAATGCCACTGTTATAGATCAGAACTGACATTGGTGGTTGGGGAGAAACTAAGAGAAGAGGAGATAATTAATGAACACTGCTTTGGAACAGAAAAGGGAAGGAATTATTTAAAAGTAATATGTGATTAGGCATTATTTGCATGACAAAATCCAGAATAATAGGTGCATAGCAAAGTGGACTAGGGGTGGGGGTAGGGAGGAAAATGTGCAACAATAAATGAATCTTTTTAAAGAGAAAAGCGAACTGGGGGTGGTATTAGGGAGGGAAATGTGCAACTATGAATGAATAGATATCCAAGTTTTCTGTAATCTTTAGTTAAAACCACATTAAAAATTATTTAAAAAATAAGTACAGACAGAATATTCCTTACACTTGAAGATGTTTTTGGTATGTGTTGTCAAGTCGGTACTGACTCATAGTTGACCCTCCAGCAGGTTTTCAGAGATAGTAAATTGCATGGGAGGAGATTGCTCATCCTTCTATCACATGGCAGCTGGTGGATTCAAACACTGTATCTTTGACCTTGTAGCTCAGCTTAACACTAGGCCACTAGACTTGAAGATGTTGAAACTTTATGTCACACACTTTATACATTTTATCAAGATAGGTGAGACTCTTGTTAAAGACATCATGCTTGGTAAAATGAGAGAAATTCCAAGGAAAAAGATTGATACACTAGCTGAAGGAATGGGCTCAAAATAGAAACACTTTTGAGGATGATGCAAGACTGGAATTTGTTTAATTCTCTTTCATGTTGGATTGCTTTGAGTCAAGACTCCCTGAAGGGCACCTAACAGTATGCTGTTATTAGGTATTCTAGACTGAGAATTCAAGAATTTTAATCTTTATCATTGAATTGACTTCTTGCCTAATTGTGGGCAGATATACCATGCTTTTATTGAACTTCTCTAGGAATCTCACAGGATGCTATAAAAGGATTAACTATTCATGAAATTTTCAGAACCTTGTAATTATTTGTATGACTTGAGCTAGTCTTAATTTTTAATCTTTATAAATACCTTGGCCAAGTTGGCCAAGCGGTTGTTCTCCAGATTTCTCCAGAGTTCTTGGCACAACTTGGTGAGCACGTCCAGGGCAGCATCTGTTAACTGAAATATGTCAATTGGTATACCATCTATTCCTGGAGCCTTATTTTT
>NW_006400131.1:958337-961575 GCF_000299155.1 Elephantulus edwardii
GTTTAGGGCTGTTGTACATAGGGTCGCTATGAGTCGCTGACGACTCGATGGCACATAACAACAACATAAATACCTTTGAATTTTAATAAGATAAATAAGATCTCAGAAAGAACTATTAATTCTTCAAGCATTGTCTTTAATCTGTGTTTTCTTCCCATTCTTTGTTCCATCTCTCAACACTTTTTATCTTCTTCTACTCCTATCCACTAAGAAAGAACTAGAGAATTTTTTTAAAAAAACCTGGTTGAAAGAATAGAAGCTAATTGCCAAAAGAAGGTATCTTAACTTTTTGTGAATTTTTAATTTTTTTGTTCAATCTGTTTCTCTTCTGATAGCAGATAAAAAATGTAGTGTTATCTCTTCTATTATCAAGTTATTATATAAAGTGATGTCAGATATTTCTTTCATACTGCATCATTCCTATAGAATAAGTCTTATAAGTGATGGCTAGAGTATATGACTCACTCATACAGATAAATTTCACTTAAAGGGAAGTCTCTAGTTTTGCACTGAAAAAAATAGAAGTAATGCTGTTATAACAAAAATATTTACATAAAATAGAAAATATCTCCAATTTCTTTTATTAAACTCAAGCTTCTGTTTCTCTAGTCTTTCGTAGTCTTACTTATGTGTGTTACTCACAACCTCCCCCCAAAAACCCATAAAAATAACCCAAACACAAAAAAATCCCCGTTTCTGTTGAGTTAATTACAACTTAGAGCCACTGTAGGAGTAGAATTGTCATAGAGTTTCCCAAGCTGTGATCTTTGTAGAAGCAGACTACCTTCTCTTTCTTCCATAGTCCTTTTGGTTAGGAGCTCAGTGCTTAAGCACTGTACCGAGGGCTCTTGTCAGAAACAAAGACCAATAAATATTCATACATTTTTCCTTAATAAAAGAAATACAGGAAAAATGAGTAGCATGGAAATGATGTCAACGTGACTGAGTGCAAATTGTAAGAGAGAGAGAGAGACATGCAGGGCATTGAGTTGCTTCATGAACCCATGAGAAAATATCTGCTAAAAAACTCCCCAAACTCTCCTTATTATCAGGTGGGAAGAGACTCAAACTGACAATCCCTCCCCTGACCGTGAATATTCTAAGGCTAAAGATCACTCAAAATGAGACTTCTCACTTTTCTCTTAAAGAGCTACTGGTGGGTTTGAACCACCAGGAAAGCTCTGCCTTGGATTAGCAGTGCAGCTCCCTTTGGACTACACCATCAGGGTGCGACATATTCGTCAGCATTATCTTCATTCCAGATGGTGAATTGGAATCATATTTACCAAGATTCAGTTCACACATTAAAATTTTTCTTTATCATTTTCCTTATTTTTTCCCAACTGAGTGAATTGTGTTCTTTTTTGTTGTTATTGTTGCTGTTACTGTGGTTTTTAAGGGAAAATTGCAATCAATTATGTAACTCCTAAAAGTCAGTATGCTCTTGGGATAATATTCAGAGCATTTCTGTAAAGGATAACTGGGACTAGGATATGGGCAGTTGTTCTAAAGCAAGTATAGAATAAATATTTGTTGAATTGAAACATGTACTTCTCCCTCAAACTATTAGTGCATATTTTTTATCTCCTACCACTCATATTAGGAAGCTCTGGAGGCTTAGTGCATAAGGTGTGTTGTACTGCCAACTCAAAGGCAGGCTGTTTGAATCTACCCGTTACTCTATGTCAGAAAGATGGCCAATTTACAATTTACAGCCTGAACAATTTACAGCCTCTGAAAACTCACTGAAATGCCTCCTATGAGTCTGATCCAACTAAAAAATAATGAGTTTGAGAGGGTTTTTTTGTTGTTGTTGTTGTTTACCACTCTGAAGAGTACCCAATATCCCATGAACTGCCAAAAGAACAAACAAATGTGTCTTGGAAAAAGTGCAGCCAGAGTGTTCCTTGAAGGCATCATCTCTCTCTTTGGACATGTGTCTAGGTGAGGAAATTCTTTGGAAAAGGATCAGTGAAGAGGAAGACCCTCAATGAGATGGATTGACATAAGGACTGCAGCAATGAGTTCAAGTGTGTCAGAGATGACAAGAATGGTAAAGGATAGGCCAGGATTTAGATCTATTGTTCATAGGGTTACTGTGAGTCATAGCTAACAACAACAATAAGAACAACATATTAAGGAGCTCCACTTGTATAGTAGATTACATGTCAGGCTGCTAACTGAAAGGTCATAAATTGGAATCTACCAGTTCCTTCTGAGGAAAGAGATGAGCAGTCTCCTTCAGTTAAGAGTTTTAGTTTTGGGAAACTGATGAAGGGACACAATGAGTTGGACTTGATTCACTGACAGAGGGTTGTTACTCATATTAAGTAGAGATAAATGTGGAGTTGATGTAAGTTTATAATAGCCAGAATTTCTTATTTCTTTCATTTATTAAGTAGATTTCAAAAACCTCTATGTCTAGAACTGTGTTTAACACACATTCCAACATGATCATTCTACATGAAAGTTAAAGTAATATACTCAACTCAGTTAGATTCTTGCCTGTAAAGAATGAGTGTCATTTATATAAGTTTTTTAGACATTTCCATAGTAGCAAAGCATTTTCAGAAAATGAAACAAAAATCAGGTTGCTTTTGAAATCCCACTTGACATTTTGGTAAAGATCCAAATTTTATAGTGTTCCATTATAGTTAACAGCAACAGAAAACTGAGAGAAGTGTGATCTCTGAGCTAGCTTACTTCTCTTTCAAATGTAGAACAAAATCCAGGATGCATATTTTTGTACTTACCTTGCAAACATCCCAAAAGCTTTACTTTTTTCCACTCAAGTTGGTAGATAAAATTTATATTAGTAAACAAACAAAACAAACCAAAAACATTACCACAAACAAACAAGAGAACAAAAAAAGAATGCATTTTATTGTATAGTAACATATTTTGTGCTAGGTTGTCTGAATGCATTGCTTTTTAAAATTTTGTTTGTTTGCTTAGAAATTTTGTTTGTGTGTTGCGCTGGTACTAGCTTCAAGAAATGAATACTTGTATGGTGTAATAGTTTAAGCACTCAGAAGAACAGCCTGGGCTTTGGATGTCAGTGTAACATTCCATGGGGAAAGGGACAGTTTTTATATCCCATAATACATAGTATACTTAATGACAGTTTGGAGTCTTAGTCATGCATTTATGACTTGAACATTTTAAATTAAGTCTATTTTCCATGTTTTTTAGATACATAAATTAGAACATTGTTTAGTAAAATTTCTTCTTAAACATA
>NW_006400131.1:961785-963550 GCF_000299155.1 Elephantulus edwardii
GTGGTACTTATTTTCTTCTTTATGAAAACTTTCCTCCAAATTTAAAGCTGGAAGGTCACTGGAATTTAGAAAAGAATTATAACTACATGGCTTTTTAGATTTTTGGTACGTGCATTAAGAATTGTGTACAGGTTGTTCATAATGTCTCTGTACTGGCCCTTAAAACAACCAATAAAATATCAACCATGAAAGAAAAAAAAAAAAAAAAGAAGAACAGCCTGGTGATCTGTTTTGAAAAGATCACAGCCCTGAAAATCCTATGAGCAGTTCTTCTCTGTGCATATAGGGTCACTATGAGTTAGAATCATCTTAATAGAAATGTTTGTCTCTTCTTACCTGCACCTTTGTTTTGCCAAAGAAAAGAAAGTGTCTCCCACTTGCTGATTCCTTCAAACAGGCAAGTCCATTTCATGTGTTGGAGAATGTGGGAGCCATGTCTATCTCTGGATCCTTGCAACTGCTTGGCAGATCCCCAGTATGCATCTGATGAATGAATGACTCAGTGAACAAGACAGCTGAGGTCAAGTATTTTGGAAGCATACCCTGTTAAAATAGAGGCGATTCATCAAGTTTTTACAATAAGAAAAAATGAAAATATTCTACTTCTTTATTTTTTAAAATTTTATTTTATTTTATTATTTTTGTGTGTGTGTATCGTCAAATCAGATCTGACTGGTACAGGAGGAGATTGTCCCTCCTTCCCCGGCAGAGCATCTGGTGGATTCGAACTGTTCACCTCTGGAATTGTAGTTGCAGCTCCTTGCCATTAGGCCACCAGAGCTCCCCCTACTTCTTTATTTTTATACCTGGACTTTTTTTTTCAGTAAAGGTCTATTACTTTTGCAATCAGAAAAAACAAAGAGAGTAAAGAGAAAATTAATGGAAAATTAAATTAAAAGAAAGAAATCTAATTGCTTTTTTAAAGGACAGCATTCATTTATTTGATAGTACTTTCCTTAGATGCTTTTCTTGCTTTCAGCAAGAAATGTTTTAGCAATACACAATACCCATACTCACATATGTAATACATTACTCTAATAAAAATATTAAGACAGCAAATGTTTATTGAGTACTTATTACATAGCAGGATACTGCAGCACTATGGGGCATGTATAGGAAATAATACAGGAGAGGATCCCTCAAGAACTTCACTTACAATATGGGTAGGGGCAATTGATAACTATGCTTAGCGAATGGTCACTTTCACTGACAAAACATGCCTTGTAAATATTGTATTGGAAGTATTTGAAAGGGCAATACAAAAAAGAGAAGGAAATAAAAGGTATCCAGATCTGAAGAGAGATGGTGAAACTGTCGCTATATGCAGATGACATGATGGTGTATACAGAAACCCCCAAGGACTCAACACAAAAACTGTTAGAGCAAATAGACCAATTTAGTAGAGTGACAAGATGCAAGATCTATATACTAAAGTCAGCAGGATTCCACTATAGTAACAAAGAGAACTCAGAGAAGAAAACCCAGAAAGCCGTACCATTTACAAAAGCTAACCACAAACTTGGCCAACTGACTGGAAGAGATCTATATTTGTTCCCCTCCCAAAGAAGGGTGACCCAACGGAGTGCGGAAACTACAGAACAATATCATTGATTTCACATGCAAGCAAGATTCTACTGAAGATTATCCAAAAATGACTGGGACAGCATATCAGCAGAGAACTGCCAGAAATCCAGGCTGGGTTTACAAGGGGACGTGGTACTAGGGATATTGTTGCTGATGTTAGATGGATCTTAGCTGAAAGCAG
>NW_006400131.1:969835-985127 GCF_000299155.1 Elephantulus edwardii
ACCTAGAGGTAAGGCCCCAAACCATAAAGATCATAATAGACAAAGTAGGACCAAGCTCAGAAGGCCTTACTCATGGTATAAAAAGGCTGACAAATATAGCCAGAAATACACAACCAGGAGAGGATAAAATTGATGAATAGAACCTTCTAAAGATTAAATCCCATATGGAATTTCTATGTTTGACTTTTTGAGGAAGCATCAAAGAAACTGCCTTCCAGAGTGGCTGTAATATTTTACAATCCCTCCAATAATGTATAAAAGTTCCTTTCTTGCCACATCCACTTGCTGTCCTGTCAAACTTTGCCACTGCTACTGGACTAGGGTGATATCTCTTTGTGGTTTTGCCTTGCATCTCTCTAATTACCAGTGATTTGGAACATTTCCTCCTGTGTCTGTTGTCCATTTGAACACCTTCCTTGATGAAAATTCTTTCCATGTCTTTTGTCCATTTTCTAATTGGGTTATCAGTCTTTTCTGTGGAGGCCCAGAAGTAGTCCATAAACTTTTGTTATGAGACTCATGTCTGAGATTGCATTGCCAAATGTTTGTTCCCAATCAATGGGTTTTCTTTCCACCCTGCTGGAAAAAGTTTTTGATGTGCACAGGGATGTAATCTTTAGAAGGTTCCATTCATCAATTTTATCCTCTTCATATTGTGCATTTCTGGCTGTATTTGGTAGTCTCTTTATACAATAGACTAGTCCTTCTAAGCTTAATCCCAGTTTGTCTCTTATGAACTGTATGGTTTTGGACTTTATTCCCATCTCTGATCCACCTTGAGGTGATTTTTGTGTATGGTGTGAGATGTAAATCCTGTTCAAATTTCTGCAGGTAGAAGTCCAGTTTTGCTAGCACAATTTGTTGAAGAGGTTGTAATTTCTCAATTCGATAGGTTTTATTTCCTCGAAAAGCTTAACTTGGAAATACCATATGATCTAATTATTCCACTGCTTGGAATATAACCCAAGAAAATGAGTACTGAGGCACAAATCGAGATTTGTACATCAATGTTCATAGCAGCATTAGTCACCATCACAAGAACATGGAAACAGCCCAAAGGTCCAAACATAATCAAATGGATTGAGAAATTGTGATACATTCACACATGCAATACTACGCAGCATGCAGGAACAATGATTTTGAAAATCATTACCTAATTTGGGAGTCTGGAGACCATTATGCTAAGTGAGCCTACTCAATCGCGTAAGGACAATTAATGTGTACGAGGATCCAAGGAGGGGAACAAAAGGGCGAAGATGAGCAGAGTTGCACAATTTGATGGGTAGACAGAGACATGAGTAAGGAAATGGGAAACAACTGGTGTGAAAAACAATGTATATGAACTTTAAAAGCAAACCAATATAAAAAATAAAAATTCTATTAAAAAATAGAACGTCTTGTAAGAAAAATAATATGCATTGTCTCTTTTAAAAACTTACCATTTTAAAATACAACTTTTGGAATTATTGTAAATTCTCACACAGTTGTAAGACATTGTATATAGAGAAAGTCCATATATGCGTTACTCAGAGCTCTCCGAGTGGGAACATGAAAATTATAAGTTTCTAGAAGATTTTAATAAAATAGTACTAAAATATTTAATTTGAGTAACACACTTGGTATATAATGGTTCTGTATCTTTAAACTGTAAGTTTCAAATCCTTGGACATGTGTCATAAACATGAAAGTTGTAAACATTTAAATTTTTGATAGCTGGGCAGAGGTAGCTGGTTTTAAAGCAGAAGAGACCAAGGCACAGAAAGGTCAGGCCCAGAGTAACACACCTGCCCAAAATTTGGCATTTGAAAGCTGTGAGTCCAGAAGTAAACATGTACTCCACAGGATGGGTCAAGTCTCCCTCTATCCCTGGAGGTCCAGTGTGGTGGGGAGCAGAAGCAGTGGAATGGTTTAGTCCTATTGCTGTCGCTGCCATTGTGCTGGCAGTGACTTCAGTGACCTACATGTAACAGAAGCATCTCCTGCCCTGTTGTGTCAAAATATCTCACTGATGAGTTTTCATTTTTGCTGGTTTGACCCTCTATAAAATACAGCATCTTTTTCTAGAAGTTGATCCCATATGATGATCAAGCCTATGTCTCACCATGCTTGCTTCTCAGAAGCATTCAAGTTCTATTTCTTCTGAGACTCATTTATTCATTCTTCTAGAAGTGCACAATGTAGTCAGTATTCTTGTCAACACCTTAGTTCAAATGCACAAATTCACCTGCCTTTTTCCTTGCCCAGATTTTGTATGCCAGTGTGGTGTTTGAAAAGTCCGTGGATTGGGATAGAGGCACCTTAGTTATCAAAGTGACACTTTGCTTCTTTAAAATGATAATCTTTTGCAGCACGTTTCCACAATGAAGTATGTCACCTTGTTTCTCAACTGCAATTTCCATGAATGTTAATTGTTGGTCTACATAGTGGGAAATTGTTGAAAACTCCTATTTACAGCTCACTTCTCAGAGCAAGATCTCACCAAAGACATAGAAGGATGAGAAATGAAGTGCAACCATATGAAGAAAAGCCCACAAAGGATCAGGGGATGTTCCCCAGTAGATTTCTCAATTCAGAGGATACTAAAATGCTCCTTAGGAAACAAGATTTCAAGGCACCCTGCCTGGAAGTTGAATTTCAGTGGAGAACAGAGAGTGATTTATGGTGACATCTATTAAGATTTTATAGAACATAATACATGTGTTCTTGCTCCTACCATAAAATTAATTATTGCTAATTAGATAGGGCTGCCAGCTCACTTGTGTGTGGTCATCTGTCACACTCCCTTCACCTGGTCCTGTTAATTAGTCCTCTGGGGTCTCAGACTACAGGAGTGTCCTGGATCTTTCCACCCACTATTTAGTTCTTAAACAATCTTTCTTGCTTTCCTTTCTCAATCAGCTTTGAATAGAAGTTTGCCTTTTAGATCATAGTTACAACGAGGTGAAGCAAACCACTTTTCATATACCATCAGGCATTTTCTAAGTACATTTGTCCCCAAATTGTGTTATAGCTCCCATCAAATCAACTCTCCTACTCAATGTGACCCTGTGCACAAAGACTCTGAGACACCACCGGGTCCCCATCCATCCCCATGAGGAGCAGGTTAACATCAGACTGTGGTAACCCACAGGGTTTCTGTTGGCTGATTTTGGGAAGTAGATCACCATGCTTTTCTTCCTTATTCCCTTAGGAAGCTTAACTGACATCTGTTCAACATAATAATAGTACACAAATTTCCGCTGAGAGACAGGAAGTACCTGCTCATGAGGTCCAGTGGCTGAGAATCCAACTCAAATAAGCATGCCTTTGTCAAATGCTGTGTATCTGTCTGTGCACTGAGTTCCCTGGAAAGAGTACAATAAGCTTTTAGGGATTTGTTTGTGGCTTTCATTTCTGGATTGCTGGTGCCTGAGATGGAGGTCATTCTGGTAGGAAGAGAGCCCATAAACATGTGAACACTGGGAGGAGGACCTGGACAGGCAGCTTCTCTGTAGTGGTGGCAGCTGCCTGGCAGGGAGCCGTGTAATCATCAGCTGTGAGGGAGATGCTGTGCAATGCTGAAGAGATGATGACAGTGATTGAGCTTGTCCACGACCCTCAGAGGGGCTGTGGCTCTGGCATCCCTGCCCAGGAAGTGCTGATTGCATCACAGCTGTTGACATTTTCATGCTAAAAACAGATCAGTTCTGTTAGATTTTTTTCAACAGCAAATAGCCTGCTTCATAAAATCAGCGTGAACCTGAGAGTGACAGCCGTTTGCAATTATTATCACCTATAATGGCAATAAAGAGAAAAATCTTTCCCTAACACAGTTCTGCACCCAATAAAGCTTGCTTATTGCTCTGCTCAATGAGCCAGCAAAACAGGTGTATGTGCTTGAGAAAAAGCCAGTGTGTTTTGACTGTGCTGTACAGGACTCTGCATGACTCCTGGAAGCTGGCTTATGTCACACACATCCTCGATAGAGTCATGTGACTTCATTGACTGGCAAGCAGAGTCAGCACAGTGGGAAGAGTGTCTGGGGGTGTGAGCGGTGTGTGTGTGCAGGGTGTGTGTGTGTGTGTGTGTGTTGCCCACACTCATACATCAAGAAATGGAAAGCATGAGTCTGCTGTTGGAAAGGGAGTGTCTGTTGAAATTCATGAAGATAGAGGCAGTGGCAAGAAGCTGCACTGTCAACCCAAAAGCATGCAGTTTGAATCCACCAGCTGCTCTGTGAGAGAAGGATGTACAATCTCCTCCCATGCAATTTATTGCCTCTGAAATCCTACTGGAGGGTCACCTGTGAGTAGATTCTGACTCAATGGTGCATAACAACATAATTATGTATTTGTAGGTTTTGGCAGAGGGAAGTGGTGGTTCAGTATTAGAATTCTTGCTTCCAAGAAGGAGACCTGGGTTTAATTCCTGACCAGCGCACCTCATAGCCAGTCACCAGTGAAAGTTTATGTGTGGATTTGATGCTGAGCAGGTTTCAGCAGAGATTCAAAACTAAAATAGGTGTGGAAGAAAGTCCTAGTGATTTATATTCCAAACTTAACCAATGAGGATCTTATGGATGACAGCCGTTTGATACACCAGCAGTCTTAAGACATGATGGAGGACGGTAGTGCTTGGTTCTAGCTGTGGCAGGGTCCCTGTGAGTTGGGCTGCCTGGCAGCAGTTAACAACATACTACTTGGTTCAATTTGACCATGTCTATGAACTCCCCACCAAGCAAATGAAAGGCACTGAGGCCAGTTATAGATGTATTTGCTTTGGAGCAGGGTTTCAGGTGACAGAGGCAAAGAAAGTAGAGGTAGAATCAGACCCCAGCTGGAAGAAGCAATCATGTCATTGGGATCCAAGTTCTCCCTTAACCACTGTCACCATGTCAATGTCCTCCTGAACTTTCTCTGGCTCTTATCTTTTCTATACCTGGGACTCCTTTGCATGTGCCTTTGTTCAGTTGATGATATGGTACCATTGAAAAGTGTCAACTAAGCCATGTGATTTGATAAATGTTACTTTTTTGCACACTTTCAATAAATGTCCTCTAAAATATGAATTTATGATGTTGACTTAAAAGTTTGGAATCCTTCTGGCTGACAGAAACATATTCTTATCATAAGACAAAAATGACAGGGACCTAAACACCATGACTCTCACCTTATAAATCTACCCTCAGCTCATAACTGCCCTAATGCCACAGTTTGTTGACATGAACTCACACCCAAGGTTTAGCAAATCATTAAATACTGAAACAGAGAAGGCAATAATTCTGACAGATGCTCAGAAAGGAAGATTCCGTTTCTGAGAATAGGCTACCACACCGCCTACTTGCTTCATGCCACCTTCATCTCCCTACCTTCCCCTGTTCTTACACATCCAAACCATATGCTGGGTTTTATTGAATGCTATATCAAGAAGGAGAAGGATGTGATGAAATGGTATTGAATTTGAGATTAAGTAAATGGATATTGGGAATGGATCTGGGAAGGACAGCGCTAGGAAGAGAGCATTTTTTTTAAAAGATGAAATTATTTATTCCACAGCTTTACTTCCTAGGAAAGTAAAAAGGTTTCCATCACTGGGCTGAGTCAAGACTACTTTCTTTTGCCTCTCCTTCACTAGGCCTCAGTATGTGTTCATTAAGTCAACTTCCACAGTCTAGTCCTCATTTAAGCGAAAAACATTTTAAAATACCAGTGTCCAAAGACTTCCGAGGAAGAAAGTGAACAAAGCTGCTTTCTCTAGGGGAAATATCCCTCTTCTCATAAAAAAAAAAAAATCTCTTTTTGTACTAAGAATATAATAGATTTTTCCTTGTATACTAACCTCAAGGTATTTTGTCTTCATGCATTTTATCACATAAAAAGTTTAACTGCAAAACTGGATCTTTGTTTATTAAGAAAATTGTGAGCTGATCCAGGATTTAGATACACAAATCAATGCAACTTTTAACCATCTCTGTCAGTTCAAGTTGGATCACATATTTGGAATTTACTGCTGCTTTGTGAACTCTGCTTTTCATGATGGTGGCTGAAAATGGAAGACATTTAAACAAGCCTTGAAGTCATCCACTCTTGCTATTTATTGTCTTCTTTTTGGAACAAAAGGTAAAGAATTCAGAAATAATAACATCAAAGTGTGTGTTTCCAATTAAGATCAGACTCCTGTTTTTAAAATAATTTCTTTACAATTAAGGAAGCAGCAGAAGACCCATTAACAACTGATTCTTTGGAGAAGTTGGCAGAATGACTGGATTTAGGGACTTCACATGTTGAATTTAAGAGGTGGAATTAAAAAGAAAAGCAGCCTTTTCCATTCAAAATCCTGGAGGTAAACTGTAGAGAAGTACTATCCAAATCTGAAGACAAGGTAATGTGGCTAGATAAAAACAGCAGGAGTACCTGATACAGAAGACAACACAGAAATACTTGTCAAGTCCTGAGTTCAGAATTTTGTTTTCTTTTTCAGATGAAGAAAACATAAAAGCACTTAAATGTCAAGGAAAATGTTCTTCTTGTGTTAAGGAAGATACATAATCCATTAAACGCAACCCCAGGGCCGGCCCGACCCCTCCGGCCCCAAGGCTGGTTCAGGAGGCTGCACCTCACTCCACCATTTTTGCTCTAAAGAGAGCACTTTTTACTATTCTTGAGTCTCATTCATAAAATAAATTAGCAGTTTAATGTATTCAGACATCCTATTTGTGTTAATTTCCCCCCATTAGTATATATTGTTTTTTTATCTATTTATTTTCAAAATATTAGTACCAGCACATGAAATTTATTTCATGGGCATTTTTTTTTTCATTTTTTTCTCTCGTCTTTTTTCTTTTATAGATTCCCCATATCCCTTTTTTAGTTTTTATTTTATACTGGAAGTCAGATGGATCTTCACAGAAAGCAAAGAATACTAGAGGGATATCTATCTGTGTTTCATTGACTATGCAAAAGCATTTGATTTTTAAGTTTGTAACAGATTGTGGCTAACCTTGAGGAGAATGGAAATCCCAAAACACTTGATTGTTCTTATGTGAAACCTATACTTGGACCAGGAAGCAATCCTCAGAAAAGAGTAGAGAAACACTGTTGTTGTTGTTGTTGTTATGTGCCATCGAGTCGTTTGCGACTCATAGCGACCCTAGGTACAATAGCCCTAAACCCTGCTCTATCCTGTGCCAATCTCATTGCCTCTGACACACCCATGACAATTACCCCAGTCACTGAATCAATCCACCTCATAGAGGGTCTTCCCCTCCTGTGCTGTCCCTCTACCCTACTAAGCGTGATGTTCCTCTCCAAGGACCTGTCTCTCCTTACAACATGTCCAAAGTATGTCAGACGGAGCTCCAGAATCCTTGCCTCCAAGGAGTAGCCTGGTTTAACCCTCTCTAGGGTGGATCTGTTTGCTTTCTTGGCAGTCCATGAAACATTCAATACTCTTCTCCAGCACCACAGCTCAAAGGCGTCAATTCTCCTTCTATCCTCCCTAGTCCTTGTCCAACTCTCTGATGCATAACAAGTGATTGCAAAGACCATGACCTGTATCAGGTGCACCTTAGTCTCCAGAGAGACACCGTGGCTCTTGAGTACTTTAGAGAGGTCCCTAACCGCAGACTTTCCCATCACAATATGTTTTTTTAGTTTTCTGGCTGCTGGTACCAAGAGTGTTGACCGTGGAGCCGAGCAAACCGAAGCTGTGAACATTCTCAATCTCTTTGCCATCCATCCTGGTGCTACCGATTGGTCCAGCGGTGAGAATCTTTGTCTTCTTGAAGTTGAGCCTCAGTCCATACTGAAGGCTGCAGCCCTTCACCCTGTGCAGTAAGTGCATGAGGTCCTCCTCAGTTTCAGCTATGTCATCTGCATAACGCAAATTGTTGATAGATCTTCCACCAATCCTAACGCCATGCTTCTTCTCGTAGAGCCCAGCAATCTGCTTTGCGTACAGGTTGAAAAGGTATGGAGATAGGACACATCTCTGGCATAAACCCTTCCCAATTTTGAACCATGCAGTGTTGCCCTGCTCTGTTCTGACTACTGTCTCTTGGTCCAAGTGTAGGTTTCGTATTAGCACGATTAAATGTTCTGGGATTCCCATTCTTCTCAGAGTCAACCACAGTTTGTTATGATCCACACACTACATGGCTCAAAATCAGGAAGGAAGTGTGTCAGGGAAGCGTCCTGTCTATATACCTTTACAGTCTGTATGCAGAAAAGATCATTTGGAAGGCTGGGCTTTATTAGGAGGAATGTGGCATCAGGATTAGAGGAATACTCACCAACAACCTACATTATGCAGATTACACAACCTTGCTTACTGAAAGTGAGGGAGGACGTGAAGCACTTGCTACAGAAGTTAAAGGAGTCTTCAATATGGATTGGAGCTCAACATCAAGAAGACAAAGATTCTCACCAATTGGCAGCACCATGATGGATGGAGAAGAGATTAAGGTTGTTAATGGTTACAGCTTGCTCAGCTCCACAATCAACATTTTTTTTGGCACCAGTAGTCAGGAAATCAAAAGGCAAATTGCTTTAGGCGAATCTGCTGTCAAGGACTGTTCCAGAGTACTGAGAAGCAACAATGTCTGTCTAGAGACTAAGGTGCACCTAATCCAGTTCATGGTCTTTGCATTTACTTGCTATGCATCAGAGGCCTGGACAATGACCAAGGATAGGAGAATTGAAGCCTTTGAGTTGTGGTGCTGGAGAAGTCTTGAACATACTATAGACCACCAAGAAAAGAAATAGGTCTGTCTTGGAGAGGGTGAAAATAAGTTTCTCCTTGGAGGCTAGGATTTTGAAGCTCCGTCTCACATAATTTGGGCATGTGGTCATGAGGGACCAATCCTTGGAGAATGACATCATGCTCAGAAGAGTAGAAGGACAGTGCATGAAAAGAAGGCCCCAGATGGTTTGATACAGTAACTAGGGCTTGATACAGTGAGACTGGCTCAGGACAGGGCAGGCTTGAGAGCTATTGCACATAGGATCACTTTGAGTCACAGGTGACTTGATGGCACCAAACAACAACTGGTTTTCTAAGTTCATTAACATTGTTTTTCCCACCAAATCTCATGGGCTTTTGAAGAATATTCCATGTGTTCTTGATTAAAAGCTGTACTTCCTCAGAAAGATGAATGATATCCAGATTAATGAATGTCAAGGGTGTTTATGTGTGGTTCTTATCCAGAGCTAGGTAGCATAGTGGCATAGTCCCTAAGGAGTTTAGCTTTAGCCCAAAGATGGATCACTCTCTAGTAATTTAAATGTGTTAGCAGCTCTGCAGGAGAAAGATGGACTATCTTCTCAAGTGTTATATACAGTCTTTGAAATCACTGGAGGGTCATTTATAAGTTAATTTAAACATGACAATAATGAGTTTGAGGTATTTGTTTTGAGATTTCCAGTTTGGGGTGTGTGTGTGTGTGTGTGTGTGTGTGTGATCTCATCCATGGTGATGAAGTGACAGAGAAGCAGAAGTCCTTTCTGGATAAGATTTTTCAGAAGATTTCTAGAAAGGAAATAGTGCATATTTTTTATATTTGCACGTGAAGTATAGTAGAGTACCCTTTAGCTCAAAATGTATTATAAAGGAATGGTTCAGGGAAACAAAACTCAGTTGATTTGATGAAACCTGAAATAACTCCAGGTCAGTAAGCACAGAAACTCTGAAATTCAAGCACAGGATTGAGATTCAAATACTGGGAAGAGACAACTCTAATCATGGTAGACACACGACTCAACGGCACATAACAACAATAACAATGACGACTTAGAGAGAGCTATCTTGGCCTAGTGGACAGAAAGTTATGCTACCAAGCCGAAGATGAATGATTTTAATCTGCGGCCCTCAGGCCGGGATCAAATAGCACTGGTCTGCATTTCTATACAGAGGTAGTTTCTGATGTACCAAACATGGTAATGGTTACCCATGGTGGACAGTGTTTGCTGGATCTTCCCAACTAAAACAAGCCTGGAAGCAGGAGAGGCATCCACTTCTGAAATGGCTTGCCTCTGGAAACTCTATGTACGAACATTGCGCAGGCCTTTCGTTCATAGGGTCGCTATGAGTTGTCTACGACTCGACAGCACCCAACAACCACCACCACCACCACCATTATCCCACACAGCTCATTATTTTTTGTCCTCAGATAAAACAGAAATTCTAAATAATCTATCTTCATATTTTTCCCTGATATGATGAAGGCTAACACTGTCATTGCTGGAGCACCAGATTACTGTGTTCTTCCTTCTCTCATGTTTATGGTACATCTTAATGGCCTACTCTGTCTCCTCACATTAAGACAAGGCCTTCCTATTTATGTGGTCTATCAATAACTCAGTTCCTAACCAGATTCTCCACACAAGGGAAATTCTATGTGGGAATAGAATGACTTACATAAGAGTATAAGAAATGTTTATTATCTACCCAATCTTTCATTCATAAATATAAATAAGATTCGTAATTTATGAGCTTTATGAAGACAATAAACACTAGAAGAGAATACTCAAAATGAGAAATTGACCTTGAAGGCAACAGAGCCACATCAGGAAGCAGAAGAGAATTTATAAGAAAAAAAATCAAGTATTCTTAGATGTAAAATGTTAGGTATATAAAACAAAGATAGGAATAAATTAAGAATATAGCACTGGAGAAGAAAGAGATTCAGGCATAGCTGTATAAGGAATCAAAAAAGAGTCAATGTTTTTCTCTTGGATAAAAGCAACAACAAAAACCCAATGTAAATTATATTAATAACCTATGTGAAAAAAAAGACAGGTAGAGAGGGTTGAGGAAAAAAGGTTAAGAGTAGCAATTCATAAGAGCAGAAACATGCTAATGTAGATTTCTAAGTAATGGGAATGAAGGAAATTGGTAGGGAGCAAATGATAAAGGGGGAGAAGGAAGAACTTTTTTTGAAGAGTTGAATAATTTAGATCTCAAATTGAGACATCCACAAGTTCCGGGAGGGTAAATGAAAATATGGATACTAGTGTTGTTGTTGTTGTTAGATGCTGTTGAATTGAGTATGACCCATAGAAACACTTTAAAACACAGATCTGAACCTGGTCCTGTCCTGTGCCTTGCTCACATTTCCTGACACATTAGAGTCATTGTGGTAGTCACCACGCCAATCCACCTGGTTGAGAGTCTTCTTCTCCTTCACCAGCCCTCCAACTTTCTGAGCACCATGTCTCCATCCAAGGAACATGAAAGGAGATTGATTATCCTTCTGCAGGGAAGCTGGTGGATTTGAACAGTGTTCCTTTGGATTGCAGCACAGCTTCTTACCAATAAGCCAGCAGATCTCTTTAGCCACAAGTTGAAGATAGACAAGCTCCTCCTTGTGATTTACTGCTTCTGAAAACCTATCACAGGACCAGTTTAGGGTTGGCTTAGACTCAGTGATGTTGTTGTTGTTGTTAAGTGCCTTGATTTCATCCTCTCTTAGACAGAACTGTTTGTTCTCTTGGCAGGCCATGGTATGTTTAATACTCTTCTCCAGCACCACAAGTTGAGGCATCAATTCTTCTTCTGTCATTCTTCATCTTGTACAACTTTCTGATGCATAGCAAATAATTATGAAGACTTTAGCCTGGATCAGGCACATCTTAGTCTCTAGTCTGACATTGTTGCTCGTCAGTACTCTGGAGAGGTCCTGAACAAACCAAGAAAACCCTATTTCCAAATAAGATTTTATCCATAAGGAAACCACATGGTTATGATTCCAACATATTTTGAGAAGACACACTTTATTTCAAAACAGCTACTGAATTCATTTCTAGTATCAAAATCTAGAATGTCCTGGCTCAGGTCTCAGAGTCATAGGGATAGATAGATAGATGATAGATATAGATAGATAGATAGATAGATAGATAGATAGATAGATAGATAGATAGATAGATAGATAGATAGGATCTTCTAGCCCACCTACCAGTACTTTGAAGACTCAGTCTGCATAATTGTTCTTAAAAATACAAACATTGCCACATTGACTGACAAGTATTGTTCCAGCAGGCAGGGCTGTCAGGGCAAATCAATCCAACTCTACCACATGCTAGTGTGTAGAACAGATGTAATTTTGGCTGTTAGGGATGTCAAAGTGAAGGAAGTGCTATGTGTGTGTTTTGAAGTGTGGAGCTCCTTTCAATCTAGCAGTTTAAGAGTTTTAGGGATCCTCACCTTTGCCTGCTTTCTCTTAACAATATGACATCAAATAACTTTATTTCTTTTATCTGCTGTAATATTCAGGTTACAATAAGCCCTATTTTCTGTTGTCTCCATAGCCAGATGCTTTCCTTCAGCATTTAATTTGGTTTCTTGGTCAAAGTGCCATTTCTTGCCTTTGGGTATGGCAGGAGGACTTCCAAGATGTCAAAGACATCCCTGATGTCCTTTCAGGAATGGAAAGTCATTCTATGAGGGCTCGCCTTGTTTTTGCCTATTTTCCAGGCAAGACAGCTTGGAGCTTAGGATGCTGTGGGCTTAGTAGTCTTCATGAAAGTTTTTGAAAGGTCACTTAATATTATTGTGACCAGTCCTGAAATAGGTATAGCATGTGGTCCTCAGAAGGTAGTTTGTGTAAATCCTCTCCATTTCAAAGTTTCTCATTTCCCATCCCACTACCTTCCCTAGGAATCTCACTCAGCACTTAGATCTTCTTGATTTATCTATCCTTTTACTTTGTCCTTTAACTTATACTGTCTAGAGTTATCATTCTCTGTGTAGATTTATCTACTACTTGCTGCAGAAGATCAAAACTACAGCCTTCACTATGGATTGAAACTTAACATCAAGAAAACAAAAATTCTCACCACTGAGCCCATTGGCAGCATTATGATGGTAAAGAGATTGAGATTGTTCACAGCTTCTATTTGCTTGGCTCTCTGATCAACACTCTTGGTACCAGCAGCCAGGAAATTTAAAGAAAAATTGCATTGTGAAAATCTGCTGTCAGAGACCTTGCCAAAGTAGTGAAGAGCAACGATATCAGTCTGGAGACTAAAATTAGCCTGGTACAGGCCATGGTCTTTGCAATTACTATGCATCAGAGAGCTGGACAATGACTAGGGACAATGGAAGGAGAGTTGATGCCTTTGAGCTGTGGTGGTGGAGAATAGTTTTGAATATATACCATTGACTTCTAGGAGAACAAAGAAGTTCATTCTGGAGAGGTTGAATCCAGGCTGCTCCTTGGAGGCAAGGATTCTGAAGCTTCTTCTTACATATTTTAGACATGTTGAAAGGCAGTATCCTTGGAGAGGGATGTCATGCTTGGGATGGTGAAGGGACAGCGCAGAGAGGAATACCCTCCATGAGATGAATTGATTCAGTCACTGGGGTAAAGGGGATAGGTTGTCAGAGGCAATAAGATTGGCAAGGGATTGAGCAGGGTTTAGGGCTACTGTACACAGGGTTGCTATGAGTTACAGGTGACTCAATGGCACACAACAACAATAACAATAACAACAACATTTGTCTCACATATTTTGATTCTCATGAACTTTTAAAAACTTTCTTCATCTTCAATTTGAGCTTGCATATAAGTACTTGGCTGTCTATTCCACAGTCATCCTTGTTTTGACTACTGATCTTCTTCAATGTCTCTTTCCAGAGATGTAGACAATTTTATTTCTGTATAGTTAATCAGGTGAATTCCATGTGTGTGGTTGCTTTTAAAAATTACACTGGTTTATTTGCAAAATTCTAAATTGTTTTCCAGAGCAGATCGTTCCAATTTCTCTCACCCCTTTACCGATCAAATTGTACAACCCGGTTTTGTTTCTTTGGGTTTGTTTATTTGTTTGTTTTTAAGTATTAGCAATGAATGAATATTCATTGTACAAAATTGTATCATTCTATCTCCAGACTCATTTCTGTTACCAAGGCCATATTTTCCAACTTTCCATACTTCCCTTGTGTTTAAACTTTTTAATTCTAATTATTATAAGTGCATCTTAACTGGATATTTGATTAATTTCAGAGCACAAAAGTTGGTAAAAGTCCTCAATTTCTTCTTCTTTAGCTTTTGTGGTTGATACATACATTTAAATAATGCTCATATTAATATAAATTCCTTATATATATTGATGGATAATAGCCTATCATTCTCAATATTGCACTTCAGGATAGATTTCAAAATGTTCTTTTTAAAAAGAAAATTTTTATTTTCTGCTGGTTTACTTAAAAAGTTCACAAATATTGTTTTTCACACTAGATCTTTCCCATTTCTTTTACCCACCCTTCTCTCCACCTGTCAAATTGCAAGACCCTATGAGTATCCCCTGACCTCCATACATCTTCACCCCTCTGCTTCCGCCCTGTGCTCCTTTGACCCTCATACATGTTTTACTAGTTATCTATTTCTACAATAATGGTCTTATATGGTATTTGTCCCTATGGGACTAAGTTAGTTCACTTAGCATAATGCTCTTCACTTCCTCCCAACTGAACTAGTGATTCACGAAATCATTGCTACTGTGTGCTCCATAGTATTTCATTGTGTGAATTTACCATATCCCCCCCCCAATCTATTTGATTGTGGTTGGACGTTCTTGTGATGGTGAATAATGCTGCTATGAACATTAATGTACAAGCCTCCATTTGTGCCTCAGTTCTTATTTTCTCAAGGTATATTCCAAGCAGTGGAATAGCTAGTTCATATAGAATTTTTATGTTTAGCATTTTGAGAAAATGCAAAACTGCCTTTCAGAGTGGTTGTACCATTTTGCAATCCCACCAACAGTGTAAAAGGGTTCTGTCTCTCCACATCCTCTCCAACATTTATTACTTCCTGTCTTGTTAAAACATTGCCACTGCTACTAGAGTCAGATAGTATCTCATTGTGGTTTTGATTGGCATCTCTTTTATTGCCAGTGATTTCGAGCATTTATTCATTTGTCTGTCAGCCATCTGAATATTTTTCTCTGTGAAAATTCTTTCCATCGCTTTTGCCTCTTATGTGATTGGCTTATCAGTCTTTTTCCTCAGGAGTTCTTATTGTTGTTGTTGTTATGTGTCGTCGAGTCCTTTGCGACTCATAGCGACCCTATGCACAGCAGCCCTAAACCCTGCTCTATCCTGCGCCAACCACACTGCCTCTGACACACCCATCCCGATTACCCGAGTCACCGAATCAATCCTTCACATAGAGGATCTTCCCCTCCTGCGCTGTCCCTCCACCCTCCCAAGCATGATGTCCCTCTGAAAGGACCCGTCCCTCCTGGCAACATGTCCAAAGTATGTCAGACGAAGCCCCAGAATCCTTGCCTCCAAGGAGTAGCTTGGTTTAATCCTC
>NW_006400131.1:988572-990037 GCF_000299155.1 Elephantulus edwardii
TTTTTTTTCTTTTGACCAGTGTCTCTTAAGTTTATTTGTGCTGTCTCCAAGGGAAGGTGACGTGTCCTGTAGAACTCCTGTGTAGATTATGGTTTCCTTTCTGGCCTGAGGCGGCTTCCCTTCCACCCAGGAGCAGGTTGTCCTGCCAGTTTTCCCTGTGTACCTTTGAAAGATGCCTCTTTGTTGTTATCTGAGGCGACTTCCCCCTGTGCGCCACTTTCAGGCTTCCCTTCCACCCAGGAGCACATTGTCCCTGTCCCCAAGCGCCTCTTCCCTCAGGTTTTCCCTTTGTACCTTTTATATGAGACCCTTGCCTGAACTGCTATTGCCAAATATTTTTTCCCCAGTCATATTTTTTTCCCCAGTCAGTTAGGGTTGCCCCCCCTTCCCCCATTCTGCTGGAAAAAGTTTTTGATATGCACAGGGATTTAATTTTTAGAAGTTCCACCCATTAATTTTCCAGATTGTGCATTTCTGACTGTATTTGTCAGTCTCTTTATAACATAGACTAATTTACATTACAGGCTTTACTCTCAGGTCTCTGATCCACCTTGAGTTGATTTTTATATATGGTGTGTCATGTGGATCCTGTTTCAGCTTTCTGCAGGAAGCAGTCTACTTTTGCCAACATTATTTGTTGAAGAGGTTGTCATTTCCCCATTTGATAGGTTTTATTTCCTTATCAAATAGTGGTTGACGATAGATAACTGGATCCATTTCTGGGTTGTCAGTTCTGTTCCATTGGTCTATATACCTGTCATTGTACCAACACCATGCTATTTTGGTTACTACAGCAGTGTATTAGGTTTTCAGGTCAGGGAGTGCTATGCCTCCCACTTCACTTTTGTTTCTCAGAAGTGCTTTGCTTCTCTGAGTCTCTTTCCTCAACAAATAAACTTGACAATTCCCCCTTCATACTTGAAAAATGAATTTGGTATCTGTATTGGGCTATGTTGAACATGTAGATTGCTTTTGGTAGGATTTGGTGTCTGTTTTAGGCTTGTGTTGAACATGTAGATTGCTTTTGGTATGATTGTCATTTTCACAAAATTGAGGCTTCCTATCCATGAATAGGGAACATTTTCCCATTTATTTAGATCCTATAAATTTGTTTTGCAAAAATATTCTGTAGTTTTCTTTGTACAGCTCTTTTGTGTCTCTAGTTAGGCTTTTTCCTAAGTATCTCAATTTGTGGTAGGCTATTGTAAATGGTATTGTTTTCTTAGTTTTATTCTGTGTGTTTTCTTTGTTACTCTAGAGGAATCCATTGATGATCTTTTTTATATTGATCTTATATCCTGCCATTCTACTAAACTGCTCTACTGTTGTTATTATGTGCCATCAAGTCGCTTACGACTCACAGCGACCCTAAGTACAAGAGCCCTAAATGCCATTCTATCCTATTCCAACTTCACCATCTCAAACACACTCATTGCCACCACTCCACTCACAGAATCGATCCATC
>NW_006400131.1:990367-1003734 GCF_000299155.1 Elephantulus edwardii
CTTAAAAGGTCCTTCACAGCTGACTTTCCCAATGCAATTCGTCTCCTGATTTCCTGGCTGCTGTTACCAAGAGTGTTGACTGTGGAACCAAGTAAACTAAAACTGTTAACTATCTCAATGTCTTCACCATCCATCCTGATGCTGCCAATCGGCCCAGTAGTGAGAATCTTTGTTTTCTTGATGTTGAGCTTCAGTCCATAGTGAAGACTGCAGTCCTTGACCTAATGCAGCAAGCTCTTCAGGTCCTCCTCAGTTTCAGCAAGCAAGGTTGTGTCATCTTCATAATGCAGGTTGTAGATGATTCTTCCACCAATCCTGATGCCACATTCCTCCTCGTACAGCCCAGCATCTTGAATGATCTGTTCTGCATACAGATTTAAAAGGTACGGAGAAAAAATACATCCTTGAAGGACCCCCTTCTTAATTTTGAACCATCCAGTGTCTCCCTGCTCTGTTCTGATGACTGCATCTTGGTCGAAGTATAGGTTTCGCATTAGCACAATCAAATGTTCTGGGGATTCCCATTCTTCTCAGACTCAGCCACAGCTTGTTGTGATCCACGCAGTCAAAAGCCTTTGCACAGTCAATGAAGCACATATAGACACTCTTCTGGTATTCTCTGCTTTCTGCCAAGATCCATCTAACATTAGCTATAATATCCCTAGTACCACAACCTCTTCTAAATCCAGCCTGCACATCTGGCAGTTCTCTGTTGACATATTGTTCCAAACGTTTTTGGATAATTTTCAGCAGAATCTTGCTTGCATGTTATATTAATGATATTGTTTGATAATTTCCACAGTATTTTGGATCATCTTTCTTTGGAATGGGAACAAATATAGATCTCTTCCAGTCAGTTGGCCAGCTGGCTGGCCTCTGGATTTTCTGGCATAAATTAGTGAGCCCATCCAGGGCAGCATCTGTTTGTTGAAATAAGTCAATTGGTGTGGTATGCTGTAAACTCCTGCAGCTTTGTTTTTTGCCAATTCTTTCAGAGCAACTTGAACTTACTCCTTCATCACCATAGGCTCTTGCTCATAGGTTATTTTATGAAATTCCTCTGTGTCAGTCAATTCCTTCTGATACAGTGACTCTGTGTACTCCTTCCATCTTCTTTTGATACTTCCTGGATCATTTAACATTCTACCCAAAGTATTCTTAAGTATTGCTATCCATGGCTTTAATTTGTTTTTCAACTCTGTCAGCTTAAGAACCGCTGAGCGAGTTCGGCCCTTTTGATTTTCTGACTCCAGCTCTTTGCACATTTCATTATATTATTTTGCTTTGTCGTCCCGAGCTGCCTTTTGCAATTTTTCTGTTCAACTCTTTGATTTCTTGATTTCTTCCTTTAGCTTTGGCTTCTCGGCGCTCTCATGCAATACTCAGAGTCTCATCTGACCTCCATCTTGGTCTTTTCTTCTTGTTCATCCTTTGTAATGATCTTTTGCATTCTTCATGGATAATTTTCTTGATATCTTCCCAGAGCTCATTTGGTCTATGCTCATTGGTTCTCAAGGCCTCACACCTGTTCCTGAAACAGTTTTGAAATTCGAGTGGGACAGACGTAAGGTCAAATCTTGGTTCCAGTGGACTTGATTTAAATTTCCTCAACTTCAGCTTGGATGAGTGGTCTGTCTCACGATCAGAACCTGGCATGGTTTTCACTGCTGATATTGAGTATCTCCAGCGAGTCTTTCCACAAATGTAATCGATTTGATTCCTATGTATACCATCAGGTGAGATCCATATTTATAGCCTGTGTTTATGTTTCTTATAAAAGGTATTTGCAATGAATTAATCATTGAATGTGCAGAACTCTATCATTCTATCTCCAGCCTCATTTCTCTCACTGAGCCCGTGTTTTCTAGCTACTGATCCTTCTTCCCTGTTCCCAACTTTTGCTTTCCAGTCACTCATTATTATTAATGCATCTTGATTGTATCTTTGATCAATTTCTGACTGCATAAGTTGGTAGAAATCTTCTATTTCCTCCTCTTTGTCTCTAGTTTTTGGTGCATATATTTGAATGACAGTGGTATTCACTGGACTTCCTTGTATGTGTATGGATATTATCCTTTCACTCACCACATTGTATTTCAGGATAGATCTAGAAACGACCTTTTTAATTATGAAACCAACCCCATTTTTTCTCATCTTTTCATCCCCGGCATAGTAAACCATATAATTGTCTGATTCAAAATGTCTCATGCCAAGCCATCTCATTTTGCCTATACCTAGTATGTCAATATTTACATGTTCCATTTCTTTCTTTACTAGCTCTAATATTTTTATTGTTGAGTCCTTGGGGTTTTCTGTGTATGCTATCATATCATCTGTATATAGAGATAGTTTCACCATCTCTTTGCCAATCTGGATGACTTTTATTTCCTTCTCTTATCATATTGCCCTAACAAGTACTTCAGATACAATATTGAATATGAATGGTGAAAATGGGCACCCTTTGTCTGGTCCCTGCTTGCAATAAAAAGGCTTTTATTCTTTCTCCATTGAGAATGATACTGGCTTTTGGTTTTGTATATATACTTTTCACTATGTTGAGCAAATTCCTTTCTATTCCAATTTTTCTGAGTGTCTTTATCAGGAAGGGGTGCTGGATTTTGTCAAACACCTTTTATGCATCAATTACTAAGATAATACGGTTCTTGTTATTTACTTGGTTAATATGGTGAATTACTTAGATTGTTTTTCTTATGTTGAACTTGGTCATGATGAATTATTTTTTTTTTATGTTTTTGGATTCTATTGGCTAGAATTTTGTTAAGGATTTTTGCATCTGTGTTCATGAGCTATATTGGTCTGTCTGTAGTTAATTTTTTTTTTAAATTATCTTTACCTGGTACTGTTATTAAGGTTATGCTTCTCCATACCTATTCAATCTATATGCTGAACAAATTATTCAAGAAGCTGGACTATATGAAGAGAAATGTGACATCAGAATTGGAAGAGGATGCATCAGCAATCTGCATTATGCAGATGACACAATTTTGGTTGCAGAAAATGAAGAAGACTTGCAGCATTTTTCTACAGAAGATAAAAAACTACAGCTTTCAATATAGTTTACATTTCTACATCAAGAAAACAAAAAGTCTTCAGTACTAAACCAATTGGCACCATCATGATAGACTAAAATTGTCAATGATGATTTAATTTTTACTTGGATCTACAATGAACACCTATGATAGCAGCAATTAAAAAAAAAGACTTGTGTATGGGAAGTCTGCTGTAAAAGACCTCTCCAAATTTCTAAATAGCAAGTGTTTCCATTTAAAGATTAAGGTCAGCCTGTTTAAAACCATGGTATTTCCAATTACTTCCTATGTATCTGAAACTTGGACAATGAATAAGGATGACAGAACAATTGATGATATCAGAAGAACTGATGACAGAAGAATTGTGGTGTTGGTGAAGCTGCCAAAAGAACAAACAAATTTATCTTGAAAGAAGTGCAATCAGAATGATCCTTAAAGACAAAGATTTGGGTGTGTTTTCAAGAGGAATCAATTCTTGAAGATAAACATGCTGGGAAAGGGAGAGTCAAGGAAAAAGAGGAGGAGCCTCGATGAGATGGACTGACCCAGTGACTACCACAATCGCCTTAAAAGTAGGTCAGAGATTATGAAGATGGCATAGGATAAAACAATGTTCAGATCTGTTGTGGTGCCATCAACTTGACTCACAGCAACCCTATAACAACAGATCTATTAACTCCTTTCCCTGTTTCCTCATTTCCCTGTCTCTAGTCTTCCCATCTATCTCACAAGTACTGCCAGAATAATTGTGGTGCCATCAACTTGACTCATAGCAACCCTATAACAATATCTGTTTCACCCTACTGTTCTTCTCCACCTGACTTCCTACAAAGCCTTCCTCATTCATCATCTCTTGTTTATTCACTTCCACTCACATTTTCACCCATGGAAGTCTGGCTTCTGCTCTGCTTAAGGTCATCTGTGGCTTTGTTTCTAATTTCTTTGATTTGTTATACTGGTCTCATTTTATGGATCTATTAACTCCTTTCCCTGTTTCCTCATTTCCCTGTCTCTAGTCTTCCCATCTATCTCACAAGTACTGCCAGAATAATATTTCTAATCATTTTCCATTACCGCTCCTTTCTCATGCACAAAAATCTTCAATAGTTCCCCAGGACTAATAATTAAGTCATGGACACACAGGGTGTGTGTGCTGAAGACCTAAAGGGCCATTAAATCCAAGCTTCCTATTTAAAAATGAGGAAATGGAAGCCAAGAAGCAGTGAAGTCATTTGTCAAAGATTCTGTATTTATTATCACTGACCTTGTTGAAACTGCTTCTTGAGATATTCAACGCCCTTTTTTTTCATAGAATATTGCCTACTGTTCCTTTTTAGGAACAACTAAGCAAAAGCACTAGCTCCAATACACTATGAATTTGCTGTAGCTATGCCCCTGCCTTGAATGCTATCTTTCCTATTATTATATTATTAACTTTTGGTGATTTCTATATTTATTTATACAAGTTCAGGCTCTTATCTTTTAGATTACTATTAATTTTTTTACTTCTTAATATGTTCTAGGCCCTGAAGTGAATACTGAGAAATTGTACCTATTCTTTAATCTCATTCAAAAGAACTTTTCGGTGAATTTATATATAGGTGTTTATTTGATACTATTTTTACAAAAACAATGGTTTCCCTATGCAATGTTTTGACTAACAGTAGATTTTTGTGTCATGTGTTCATATTTCTTCTTTCTTATCTCTGCCATAATGAGATGCTCCTTGGAGGCAAGAATTCTGAAGCTCTGTCTTACATACTTTGGATATGTTACAAGGAAGGATCAGTCCATGGAGAGGGATGTCATGCTTGGGAGGGTGGAGGGACAATGCAAGAGATGAAGACTCTTGATGAGATGGATCAATTCAGTAACTGGGAAAATGGGAGTAGGTGTTTCAGAGACAAATAAGGTTGGCACAGGATAGAGCAGGGTTAGGGCTTTTGTATGTAGAGTCACTATGTAACTTGATGGCACATAACAACAATAACATCATGAGATATATTCTTATGAAACACATTGTCTTCTTTAGGAACATTGTTGAAGACACTAATGATCATGCCACATGGAATCTTATCAGTAAAATCCCATTTGAGATATTTGTTTTAAAACGAATTGTCATAAAGTATTTTCCCATAAGAAATAGCTGATTATTTTGATCATTGATGGTAAAACTTTTGTAAATTATTCTATTATGGATTTTGCTACAAGAAAGCTCAGAGGCAATTTATGTCTCAAGTTTAATAATACTGTGGCAGCCTAGAATCTATATTTTACATTGTAACTGCCCTTAGTTTTCCATGCCATTTTCCAGAACTTAAGTTTATTGAGCTTTGGTTTTCCTTGCATATTCCTAGAAAATATCTGTTTGTTTTTTTTTTCAAACAGGTCATAGGAACAGGTAAATAGCATGGTAGATACATGTGTGATTTTGTTCTTTTAGATTATGAATTCTTTGAGTACAAGGATTATTTTATTTACCGTTAATTATAGGCCCTAGAATAGTGCTCAGACTATTAAAGGTCCACGAATGAGTCACTTTATTGAATTGTTCAAAGTTCATTCATGAGTTCTTAGAAAGGTCAAGTTAATCTTATTCATTTTCTCTTCCATAAAGACAACCAAAGAAAGACAGTGCTGTAGTGAAGGAAATTCAAAGTCGGGCGTATAACTGCACACCTTGAATGAATTGGTTAATGATCTGATCCTCTTATTTTTCTCTTTAAGCTGAATAGGGAGATGGAAATACTGCAGAGGGATGCTCTGAAGAATGACAATCTTTGTAAATCTTTCCACATAATTTCTGGCCCTTAACAGCAGTTAGCACATGTCAGGATCTAGTCTCTGCCACTATCCACCCCAATGTCCTCATTTCCTAGAACTTGTAAAAGGATTAGAAAATAGATTACTCTATGACCATGAATAAGTTAATTAATTGTGCTGCCATCTGTAAAATAAATGTAGCTATTGACCTCATTCATGAAGATATGAAAATTAATTGATGGTAATACACACTGGGATTTTTCTTTTTTTGCTAAAAAGTGCTTAAGAATCATTCAATAATATTACATGATCTATTTCATCATTAGCATTATTATGAGTATTTGACCAATTCTTGTCCCACTGTATTTTATGTCTGTACTCTAAATTGCATTAATTTTTTTTAAATCAAATTTTTATTTTAGTTGTTATTTTAACGAAAGGTTACAGAAAAGCTAGATTTTTTAAAATTTATTTTTATTGTATTATTTTTACATGTACCGTCAAATCAGATCTGACTGGTACAGGAGGAGATTGCCTCCTCCGTCTCCAGCAGAGCATCTGGTGGATTTGAACCGCATACCTCTGGGATTGCAGTGCAGTGTCTTGCCACTAGGCCACCAGAGCTCCCTCAGAAAAGCTAGATTTTCATTCATTGTTACACATTTTACCCCCCCTTTCCCTACCACCATTCACTTGTTTTTTTTCTTTTAATAGTCATTCATTATTGCACAGTTACCTCCCCCTCTCAGTCCTCTTTGCAATGTACTTCATATTCTGGGTTATTATCATACATGTAACACCTAATCATATATACATTTTAAACTGTTCTTTCCTTCATCTGTTCCAATGCAATGTTTATTATCAACTCTTATCCTAGTCTCTCAACCCCACATGTCAGAACTGCTTTATAACAAAGGTGCTATGCAGTTTTTGTCCTTTTGTGACCATGATATTTCACTCAGCTTAATATCCTTCAGTCACTCATGCTGTGTAAGGTATTATGGATTCACTGTTTTTCAGTGTTACATAGTATTTTTATAGTGGCACTCCCAACAACAGTGAATAAGTTTTCCCATCTCTCCACAACCTCGCCAGCACTTATTGTTTCATTATTTTCTTAATAAAAATGGAGAAGAAATTCAAAGCATAGTTCCTTTTATTGACACTTTTTTATAAATGTAAAGAGTTTTTAATTATAATTTTTTTTTTACAAAAACTGAATAAACAAAAGGGATCCAATAGTACTGTGGAATTCCAAGCCATCATTCCCCTTTTATTTAGTTTTTAGCAAACAGAGAGTCTGCTTAACATGTCCTATTCTTCATCTTCTCTCTTGTTGGTTTCCTAGGTCTCTTACGTGATCCTTTATTTGAAGAGCTCTCTGGACCTTTGCCTTGAGCTGTCTTGGTCCGGAAGCTGGACACATCATCACGGCTCTCTTGGGTGTTCCACTTGGAGCCGTTCTTCTTTCCACCAAAACCAAACTTCCGGATTTTAAAATGTCATTTGGCACTGGGCCCCTTTTTCATTTGCTGGCCTTTAGTTTTTTCCGTTGTGCTTTGAGCAATGGTTTTCTGATCTCCCTCAAGGAAATCCAGTTTATCAGAGTAGCCTTTCTGACATTTAAAAAAAAAAAATATTACTCAGATTTATTTACAAAGTTTGAATACATTGTTTTCCACAAAAGATCCTTCTCATTTCCTTCACCCCACCCATCCATCGAATTGTTCAACCCTATGATTAATACCCTACACCCCATCCTTACCCCTCTATTCACCCCCACACCATCCTCATAGTCATTCTACAATAATGGTTTTATACAGTTTTTGTTTCTGGCACTTTTTAATGGCATTCATCACATGTGCTTTCTTCGCTGCCTCTTCGGAAGATTCCCCGTTCCCTGTTTGCATTTTCTTTCTGTATTGCCTAAGTGCTAGTAGTGGGTTAGCCTTTTTAGACTTCTTCATGGAGGTCTGTTTGGCCCGCAGCTTCTGTGGAATCTTCTGAATTTGTTGGTCATCTTTGCAAAATAATCAGTAAGTCACTTTGTAGGGACTTGAGCAGATGAAGCCATGGTAACGCTCCAAGCACTGCAGCTGGGCCTGAAAGTGGAAGCTCATCTCTCGCTGGAAGTCATCTTCTTGGTTAATAGCTTTCTGATCCTTGTTTTAGTCATTGGCTGGGTTTCACTGATTTCTGCACCCCCCCACTCCCCTGACTCAGAGTCACATCACGCCTTTCAACCTATTCCAGATCTCGCTTGAATCGGCCGACCACTTCAGGCCAGTTGTCGTCAGCTGCCTTCTTCAGCTCCTCTAGCACGACATTGCTGCCTAGCTTGAGGAGTCGTCAGGAAAAACGCATCCTGAAGCTCTCTATCTGTGGCAAAAGAATCTTCAGAATCACGATAGGAACTGGAAGCTTGTGGAGTTTCCATTTCCTAGCACGCATGCACAAAGTCCTACCCGGAAGCTTTTTGGTGAGGAAAGAGTGGCTCTCGCCCCAGCTGTCTGCCTTCAGCCACCACACTCAACTCCATAGCTCCACGTGGAATGCAACTGCTTCGCCACCAGCCACTCTCTGCTCCAGCTAAATGGTTTCCTAAATTTATTTTTACAAGTGGATGTTGTACCTGTTTCGATATTCTATCACTGAAATACGCGTGAAGACTTGTTATAAATACATTTTGTTGTATTTAAAACAATACACAAGCATTTGTTTCAAGTTATTTATACATCCTGCTTTTCATGCTCGTATTCAATGTTTATGAGCACTTTTCCAGTAATTTTCTTTATTGTAAAATGTTTGCTCCATTTCAGAGGATAAATAGGAAAGTTCATGCAATTATTTCTAGTAGAGAAGATATTAACTAAATGAAACAACAGTATTAGGAAAAGGATTTGTTGTTGTTGTTGTTGTTTTAGTTTTAGGCTGGTTGACGTGTTGGGGTTTTTTTCATGCTTAGAAAGCAAGCTTTATTTTTTAAAGACCAAACCAAGAGCACTAAGCACACGTGAGGATGCTAGTGAGATTAACCTGGTTCTGTCTAAGAGAAACCTGCAGTCTGCTGTGAGCATGAAACCACTAGAGTGGGTCTGTTGCTTGTTCCAACAGGAGGATCCGGGCTTGTCTATGGAGCCATCCTGTGTTTAGGTGTTTGTGAGAATGTGTGAGAACAGAGAGGTATGAAGTTGGGGAAAGCCTTTCTTATCCTCTTCTTAAATGTTTTCCCTTCTAATATTCCTAGCTTTAGAAGAGTGACAAGTTATTGGCACACTATTTTACTAAGATCTTACAAAGAACATAGTTAAAGGGAGAATAGACAGAAAATTGATGCTAAAGTTATACTGGTGAGGAAAAAAGGTATCACATGATGGCAGGCACGGGATTCAGTTTTATATGTTTAGAGGAGTGGAGGCTGTTCTAGTAAAGATTCATCTTCATGATTCATAGGAGCTCTTGTCCACTGATTTTTCCCTCTCCGTCTAGGTTTGTCTCGTCCACTATTTCCTGAAGGTCTTCATCCTCAATATCCTCACCCAACTCCCTGGCTATAACGTCTTATATTTTCAGAAGATTTTCTTTCCAATTTCTTCATCATTGAAGAGCTTGAAAGCTTTCAAAATTTCTTCTTTGTGATCTTTCTCAGACATTTTGTCAATCATGGCAATCATGAAATCATTGAAGTTAATTTTTCCTGTTCTTTCCTGGTCAAGCTCACAGATAATTTTCTTTTCTTTTTAAAGTTATGATAGTTTATTTACAAAATTCAAATACATTGCTTTTCATACCAGTTCCTTCCCATTTCCCTAAACCCCCCTATCAAATTACCACCACCACACACATCTTCACCCCTCTGCTTCCAACCTCTCTCCTCTTGGATCCTCAAGTTCATGCTACAAACATGGTTTTGTACAGTATTTGTCTTGAAGGGACTGAGTTAGTTCACTCAGCATTATGCTCTCCAGTCACTCCCAAGTTAAGTAATTATTTACAAAATTATTGCTCCTGCATGCTGCATAATATTCCATTGTGTGAATGTACCATCACTTCTCAATCCATTCGATGTGGTTGAACATCTGGGCTGTTTCCATATTCTTGCAATGGTAAATAATGCTGCTAGGAACATTAGTGTACAAGTCTCCATTTGTGCCTCAGTTCTCATTTTCTTGGCGTGTATTCCAAGTAGTAGAATACCTGCATCATATGGAATTTCTATGTTCAGTTTTTTGAGGAAGTGCCTAACTGCCTTCCAGGGTGGTTCTACCCTTCTGTAATCCCACCACTAATGTATAAGAGTTCCTATCTTGCCCCATCCTCTCCAACAATTATTACTTGCTGTCCTATTAAACTTTACCACTGTTAGTGAAGTGAGATGGTATCTCATTGTGGTTTGATTTGCATCTCTCTTATTTCCAGTGATTTGGAGCATTTCTTCCTGTGTCTGTTTGCCATTCAAGTATCTTCCTCTGTGAAAATTCTTTCCATGTCTTTTGCCATTTTTGTAATTGGCTTATCAGCAGGAGTATTTTGTAAATTTTCATTATGAGATTCTTGTCTGAGCTGGTATTGCCAAACTATCACTGTATGCAGATGATACGATAGTATACACAGAAAACCCCAAGGACTCAACAACAACAACAAAACTGTTAGAGCTAGTAGGCCAATTTAGTAGAGTGGCATGATATAAGAAAAATATCCAAAAATCAGTGGGATTCCTCTACAGTAACAAAGCAAACTAAGAGAAGAAAATCAAGAAAGCAATACCATTTACAATAGCCATCCACAAATTGAGATACTTGGGAGTGAACCTAACTAGAGATACAAAAGACTGATACAAAAAAAACTACAGAGCATTTCTGCAAGACACAATAAAAAACCTAAAGAAATAGCAAAATGTACCCTGTTCATGGATAAAAAGACTCAATATTGCGAAAATGACAATCCTACCAAAAGCAATCAATCTACATGTTCAACACAATTCTTATCCAGATACCAACTTCATTTTTCAAGGAGATTGAAAGGAAAATTGTCAAGTTTATTTGAAGAGACAAGAGACCCTGAATAAGCTAAACACTTCTGAGATATGAAAATGAAGTTGGAGGCATACCACTCCCTAACCTTAAAACCTACTACACAACAGCAATAACCAAAATAGCATGATATTGGTACAATGACAGGCACATAGACCAATGGAACAGAACTGAAAACCCAGATATAGACATAGCTATCCATGGTCTACATATATTAGACAAGAAAATAAAATCTATCAAATGGGGAAAGGACAACCTTTTCAACAAATATTACTAGCAAACTGGACTGACACCTGCAGAAAGCTGAAACAGGATCTACATCTCACACCATATACAAAAACCAACTCAAGATGGATCAGAAACCTGGAAGTAAAGCCTAAATTCATAAAGTTCATAAGAGACAAAAGGCCTAGTCTACGGTATAAAGAGATTGCCAAATATAGCTAGAAATAGACAATCTGAAGAGGAAAAAACTGATGAATGGGACCTTTTTAAGATTAAATCCCTGTGCACATCAAAACCTTTTCCCAACAGGATCATTTTCTTGATTTCTTCTCTCTTGAGCTCAAAGCCCAGGGCCCTCATTGCCACTTTAAGTTCTTTGACATCAATGGTGCCATTTCTGTCAGCATCAAAGAGCTCCAATCTTCCTTAACTTCTTGCTTCTATTCTTCCATGATCTCAGGCTTGGGATTTGATTGCTTTTAATGGGAAGTGGACTCGGTGTTTGCCTTCTTAAAGTTGGAGGTGGAAGCCATGGCTGAAGGATTCTGCCACCTGTGGTTATGGGAACAAACTTAAACAATGAATAGCAGTGTTTTGACTTTCTGGTGCATGCTTCTGTAGTTAGAAATTGATATTATCTTTCATGTGTTTTAGCGATCTATCCTTGATGGTGATATACTTCCTAAAATATTGGCTATTAAAAACCTTGTAGAACACGATTCTGCTCCGATGCATATGGTCTTGCCAAGATTGGAGTCCAAGTAATCATTTTGTTTGTTTTAGTTACAAGTTCAAAGGCAAGTCTTCTCAGAAGCAGGGTATTCTTGTCCTGTTATTATTGTTACACGTCACTGAGTTAACTACAACTCAGTGACCCTATCAACAATGCCTCTGAACCTTGTCCTATCCTTATATACTTGGCCCATTGCCACCGTGACTTTGTCAATCCATTTTATCCAGGGTCTTCCTCTCCTATGGTGACCTTCCACCTTCCACGCTTGATGTCCTTATCCAAGGACTGAGTCTTCCTGACAGCATGCCCAAAGTATGTGAGACAAATTTTCAAAATCCTTGCCTCCAAGGAGGTACCTGCTTTCATCCTTTCAGGGACAGATCCGTTTGTTCTCTTGGCACTCATGGTATGTTCAATATTCTTAACCAGCTCCACAACTCAAAGACATCACAGAAGATTATCTTCCAGATTTGGACCAAGAGGCAGTCATCAGAACAGAGCAAGGAAACACTGCATGGTTCAAAATTGGGAAGGGTGTATTCCAGGGATGGGTCCTGTCTCCATACCTTTTCAACCTATATGCAGAACAGATCATTCGGGAGGCTGGGCTCTATGAGGAGAAATCCATCACCAGGATTGGTGGAAGATCTATCAACAATCTACATTATGGAAATGACACAACCCTGTCTGCTGAAACTGAGGAGGACCTGAAGCGCTTGCTGCTGAGGGTCAAAGACTGCAGTGTTCAATATGGATTGAGGCTCAATGTCAAGAAGACAAATATTCTCACCACTGGACCAATTGGCAGCATCAGGATGAATGGTGAAGAGATTGAGATTGTTCACAGCTTTAGTCTGCTGGCTCCACAATCAACACTCTTGGCACCAGCAACCAGAAAATTAAAAGACGTATTGCGATGGGACAGTCTGATGTTAGGGACCTCTCTAAAGTACTGAAGAGCAACAGCGTGTCTCTGGAGACTAAGGTGCGTCTGGTACAGGTCATGGTCTTTGCAATCACTTGTTATGCGTCAGAGAGCTGGACAATGACCAGGGAGGATAGAAGGAGAATTGATGCTTTTGAGCTTTGGTGCTGGAGAAAAGTGTTGAGGATACCATGAACTGCTAAGAAAACAAACAAATTCATCCTGGAGAGGGTTAAACCGAGCTGCTCCTTGGAGGCAAGGCTTCTGAGGCTTCGTCTGACATACTTTGGTCCTGTTGTAAGGAGAGACCGATCCTTGGAGAAGGACATCATGCTTGGGAGGGTAGAGGGCAGGTGAAGGAGGGGAAGGCCCTCTATGAAGTGGATTGATTCGGTGACTGGGGCAATTGGGATGAGTATGTCGGAGACAATGAGATTGGCACAGGACAGAGCAGAGTTTAGAGCTGTTGAGCATAGGGTCGCTCTGAGTCACAAGCTACTTGACAGCACAACAACAACAACAACAACATGACCTTTTAACAATTAAACACTTACACTTAGTACTTGTTGTTGTTATGTGCTGTCGAGTCGTTTCCGACTCATAGCGACCCTATGCACAACAGCCCTAAACCCTGCTCT
>NW_006400131.1:1004474-1025934 GCF_000299155.1 Elephantulus edwardii
ACATGTTGAAAAGGTATGGAGACAGGATGCATCCCTGGCGTACACCCTTCCCAATTTTGAACCATGCAGTGTTGCCCTGCTCTGTTCTGACTACTGCCTCTTGATGTATTAAATACATAAATAAGTCATTCAAATTAAGGTCTCTTATCTGAGTTGAATATACCCAACGGGTCAAGGACTTCTCTGAAATCCCTATTGAGGAAATAGGAATGGTCTATTTCTTGGTTCATGTCTTAAACAGAGAAGGTTATAGTCATTCATTTGCTTATATTAGTTTTAGATTTAGGAGTAATGGAGATAGATACAAATTAATAATTAATCAATAGTCTTTATATATTTATATATATATATATACTTAATTCTGGAAATTCCTTCTATATTTTCATTTATATCATCTGAAGTTTGCAAGAATTTCTATAAATCACTAAAGGTATTCTGTGGCAAAATACATTTCTCAGTAACTCTAATGTGATATTAATATGAAAATGGAAATCTGCTCAATTCTGGTACAAATGACACAAATGACCAAGAGTATAAAATCTACTTTGGGAAAAATCTGTTAATGCCAAAGATCTCCAGACATTCTCAGACACTCATCACAATGGTTACTTTTGGTCGTAAATTTCTCTCTCACTCTGTGCTATAGATTTATTTGTCTGATAATCTAGCTGTATACTTTAACTACATCAGCATTTATTGATCTCTATGTAAAACACAGGATTTTGGTGGTGCAGCTTACACCATTACAGGGTATATTTACAATTTAAAAAAAGACCAAAAGCCAATCTCTCTCTCTTTCTCTCTCAACCCTGCCCTGTCCTGTGCCAATCTCACTTTCTCCAACAGTCACTGATATATCAATATCTCTATCTATCATCTATCTATCTATCTATCTATCTATCTATCTATCTATCTATCTATCTATCTATCGTTTAGGGCTCTTGTCCATAGGGTCACCAACGAGTCGCAAGCAACTCAATAGCACATGACAACTATGTATGGGTGTGGGTGTGTATGTGTGTGTATGTGTGTGTGTGTATGTTGATATCTCTCTCTCTCTGTGTAGCAATTTGCAGCATCATAATAGATGGAGAAGAGATTGAGGTTGTTAATAAATACAGCTTGTTTATTTCTATAATCAACACTCTTAGCACCAGCAGTCAGGAAATAAAAATACGAATTACATTGGGAAAAATCTGATGTCAGGTACCTCTCCTGAGTGCTGAAAAGCAATGATATCAGTCTAGAGACTAAGGAGCACCTGATCCAGTCCATGGTTTACACAATTACTTGCTGTGCATCAGAGAGCTGGACAATTATTAAGGATGACAGAGGAAGAATCAATACCTTCAAATTGTGGTGCTAGAGAAGAGTCTTAAACATACCAGGGACCACCAAGAAAACAAATATGTCTCTCTTGGAGAGGGTAAAGCCAAGTTTCTCCATAGAAACTTAGGCTAGGATTTTGAAGCTCTGTCTCACATAATTTGGGCACGTGGCCAAGAGAGACAGACGGGTCTTTGCAGAAGGACATCATGCTTGGAAGGGTGGAGGGACAGCACAGGAGAGGAAGGAAAACCCTGGATAAGATAGATTGGTACAGTAACTGGGGCAATGGGGGTTGATATGTTGGAATCGGTGAGACTGGCTCAGGACAGGGCAGGCTTCAGAGATGCTGTACATAATGTCACTATGGGTTGCAGGTGACTCGATGGCACATGACAAGAATAATGTTGTAGTTGTTGTTATGTGAGTCTTCTGTGACTCATAGTGGTCCTGTGTACATTGTCTCTAAAACCTGCTCTACCCTGAGCTAATCTCATCATTCCTTACAGGTCTAATCTCATTTTTCCAGTAACTGAATCTCAGCCTGGATCTTATTCTCTTGTGCTGTCTCTTTACTTTTCCAAACATGATGTTCCTCTCCAAGGGCAGATATCTCCTGGTCACCTGCCTAAATATGTGAGACAGAGCTGCAAAATCCTTGCCTCCGAGGAGCAGCTTGGTTTTACCCTCTTCAGGACAGATCTGCTTCCTGTTTGTTCTCCTGGCAGATATGGTATATTCAACACTCTTCTCCAGCACCACAAAAGCATCAATCTTTCTTCTATCATCTTTAGTTATTGTTCAGCTTTCTGATACATAGCAAATAATTGTGAAGACCATGGCCTGGATCAGGTTCTCCTTAGTCTCCAGATTGATACCATTGCTCTTCAGAACTAGAGTTCCCTGACAGCACATTTTCCCAGTGCAGATCATCTGTATTTCCACTGCTGGTGTCGAAAGTGTTGATTGTGGAACCAAGCAATCTGAAGTTGTTAAACAGTCTCGTCTCCATCTGCCATGAAGCTTCCAATTGGCCCAGTGGTGAGAATCTTTGCTTTCCTAATGCTGCATTTCAATCCATATTGAAGACTATAGTCCTTGATCTTCTGCAAATGCCTCATGTCCTCTTCAGTTTCAGCAAGCAAAGTTGTGTCATCTGTGTAATGCAGATTGTTGACGAGTCTTCCTCCAATCTTGATGCCACATTATCTCCTCATAAAGTCCAGCCTCTCAAATGATCTGTTCTACATACAGATTGAGAAGGTATGGAGATAGGATGCATCCCTGATGCACACCTTTCCTGATCCTGAACCATGCAGTGTTTCCTTGTTCTTTTCTGACCACTGCTTCTTGGTCTAAGTGTAGGTTTCACATAAGCACAATTAAATGTTCTGGGATTCCCATTCTTTCCAAGCGTATTCACGATTTGTTGTGATCCACACAGTCAAATGTCTTTGCATAGTCAATGAAACACAGAGAGACAGTCTTCTGGTACTCTCTGCTTTTGACCAAGATTCACCTAATGTTGGCTATGATGTCCCTAGTACTATGGTATCTTCTACACCCAGCTTGTACATCTGATAGTTCTCTGCTGATGTTCTAGTAAATCTGAATAATCTTCAGTAACATCTTACTTATATGTGATTATTAGTGGTGGTATAATTACAGCACAGCTTCATACCACTAGGCCACCAGAGCTTTCATTAGTGATACTGTTCAGTAATTTCCACAGTCCATTGGATCACCTTTTTTGGGAATGGGAATATAGATCTTTTTCAGTCAGTTGGCCAGATAGTTGTCCTCTAGATTTCTTGGCATAACCTGGTGAGTGCATTTCAGGCAGCGTCTGTTTGCTGAAACATGTCAATTGGTATGCCATTAATTCCTGTGCCCTTGTTTTTTGCTTATTCCATCAGAGCAGCTTGAACTATCTCCTTCATTACCATTGTCTCTTAAGCATATGTTGTTTCATGAAGTTATTCTTGTCAGCCAATTCTTTTTGGTATAGTGACTGTGTATACTCTTTCCATCTTTTCTTTTATGTTTCTTGGGTAATTCAACTACTCTCAGCATCTTTAAGTACTGTAACTCAAGTCTTCAATTTGTTCTTCAGTTCCTTCAGCTTAAGAAATGTTGAGTGAGTTCAGCCCTTTTGATTTTCTTACTCTAGTTCTTGGTACATTTCATTATAATATTTTGCTTTGTCTTTTGTGCTACCCTTTTAAATTATCCATTTAGCTCCTTAACTTCTTGAATTCCTCTTCTTTTTGCTTTGGCTTCTCTGTGCTCTTGAACAATATTCAGTCTTTCCTGACATCCATCTTGGTCTTTTTTCTCCTCTGTCTTTCAAATGACTTTTTTGTATTTTTCATGAATGATATTCTTTTAAGAAAAAAAATATGGACTGCTTTATGAATTTGCATGTCATCTTCCACAAGGACCATGCTAATTTTCTCTGTATTGTCCCAATTTTAGTATATGTGCTTCAAAAGCAAGCACATGAATGATATTCTTGATCGTAAAGCCTCAAACCTGTTCCTGAAAAGGTCTTTAAATTCTGGTGAGATAGATTTCAGATTAACTTTTGGTTCTTGTGAATTTGATTTGACTTTTCTTAGCTTCACTTTGAACTTGCATATGAGTAGCTGATGGCCTGTCCCACAATCAGCACCTGGCTTAGTTTTTACAGCTGATATTAAGCTTCTCCAGCAATTTCTCCCATAGAGATAGTCAATCTGGTATCTATGCAGACCATCAGGTGAACTCCATGTGTATAGTCACCATTTATGTTTCTCATAAAAAGGGTTTGTAATGAATAGATAGTTGATAGTACAAATCTATCATTCTACTCCTAACCTCATTTCTGCCACCAAGTCCATGCTTTCGGACCATATTGTTCCTTCTTCCATCTTCCCAACTTTTACATTCCAGTCACCCATTATTATCAAAGTATCTTGTCTGCATGTTTGATCGAATTCCAACTGCAAAAGTTGGTAGAATTCATTTATTTTCTCCTCTTTGGCTCTGGTTGTTGGTACATATATTTGAATGATAGTGATATTAACAGGTCATCCTTGTATATGTATGAATATTATCCTGTATTTCAAGATGGATTTAGAAATGGTCTTTTTAACTATGAAAATGACCCCATTTATCTTCAAATTTTCATTTCCAGTGTAGTAAATAATATGATTATCTGATCCAAAATGTTCCATGCCAACTCATTTCATTTCACCAGTGCCTAATATGTCAATATTTATGCGTTCCATTTCTTCCTTAGCAATCTCCAGTTTTTCTACATTTGTACATACATACATCTCACAATCCATGCTTCAATCATTAGTATCAGTTTGCAACTGTTTCTCCTCCTCTGTGATTCCCAGTGAGACTACGGCTTTTGATACTATATCTGCTTGTCTACTCTAAATTTGCTCTGTTGTCCATAGGATTTTTCTGAGGCCTGTTATTTTGAGAGTGGGCAGCCAGTCCTTCTCCTTAGTCTATCTTAATTTGGATTTTCAACTCTAGAGCATAATTTGACAGACAAGAATTTTGCCCCAAAGAGCAGATGAGAGACCTTTACATTATTCAATTAGTGGATCAGGTGTTGGTCCCAGCCACTACCCCCTTAGACACATGTGTCTTGTTCCCATCCCTACCCCTGCTCTACTTGCATCCACCTCAGTTCTCTTTTTTACCCCCTTCAGCACCTCTTGCCCTCTCCCCCGCCCCCAATCCTGGTTTGATAGCTCAGGTCTCCCCCCATCTCTATCCACCCACTTCCCATCCACTCCCCTGTGATGTTAGTGTTTCTGTGAGGTGCCAGAGGGACATCTTCCTTATGATGTCTTCTCTCCTAAAGTCTATTGTCCTCTTTTGTCTCAGGAGGAATTAAAGACAAGAGGCACCAATGTAAGCACCATTTATGTTGTTTTTGTGTACCATCAAATTGGAACTGACCCATAGCTGACTCTCTAGCAGGTTTTTCAGAGGCAGTTAATTGCACAAGAGGAGACTGCCCATCTTTAGCCCACTGAGTAGCCAGTGGATTTGAACTGTGTGCCTTTGAGATTGCAGCACACCTTTTTGCCAATAGGCCACACATTGGTACAGTGACTGTATCAATGAACTTGAGTATATGAGAGATAATGAGGCTGGGACAGGATAGGGCAAGGTTCAAATCCATTATTTATAAAATTGTTATAAATAGTAGTCAACTTAGGAACATCTAACAACATAACAATAGTGTTTGATCTTCATCAGTAAGTGTTCAAGTTAATTTTCGACAAGCAAGATGTTTACCTGTGTTTTGTTGACTACAAATTATGAATAAAATTGAAAAGAATGGGAATTCCAGAACAGTTAATTGTACTCATATGGAATTTATACATAGATTATGGTTTTTGTTATGTGCCATCAAGTCTTCAAGACCAAATTAGACCAGAAAACAGATCTAATAAGCTTTAGATCTGAAGATGATGCTAAAAAAACTTACGAGTGAGAGCAGAGTCAGTACCACCTGATAATAATTCTTAGTTTGGGGTGTGTGTGTGTGTGTGTGTGTGTGTGTGTATTTATACTGACCAGTTTTCTACCTTTCTTGGAATATTTTGGAGCACAAAGAGAAATTCAAATCAAATAGGAAAGAAAGTTAAAAATTTTACTTGATCTGCTTATTAACTCAACTGGCATTTTAATTCCTAATGAACATGTGACAATGAGGGAGTTAAGTATTAGATTTATATAAGACAGTTAATTATCTGAAGGAATTACATTTATGCCTTTTATATGGACACTCTAAAGAACACATTTTTCTCTTAAATTCAGAGAATGTTACTTTGGCATAAGAAATTAGTATATATTCCTATATTCATTAATATTGTTAGACGTAAAGAGACCTTTTGATTTCTTTCACCCTGGGCACTCAGAAGCTCATGGACGCATTCATAACTTCAAACCACTTGCTTCATTATCAGAGAAGGAAAATTCTATTAAGGGAAAACATTAATCATAACTTTTATAAAAATACCATAAAAGAAGTCTTATTGAACATATGCCAATATAGAATGCATAAATAAATAGTGATATAACTTTTCCACAGGATATTATAAAGCAATACAACTAAATGGAAGATGCAAGGTATGGAAAAAAATGTTATTCTATTTACACAAGTTCAAAAATACAAAACTGAACAATATCCAGCTTAGGGATAAAGCATTGGTAGCATACTTAACAGCAGTAATAATTAACACAAGTTTTAGTATAGTACTTCTCCCCCTTCTAAAAACATAAAGGTGAATAGGGGAGTGTATATAATATTATGGAACACTGTTGGGTTTCTAAAATACTATCTGGTTGCTGTTGAGTGGATTACCACTCATGGCAGCCTCAAGGATATTAGAAGATAAATTGTGTGCCTTAAAGTTGGCTTTGGTACACTTGAACCACTAACCTTTCAGTTAACAGCAGAACATGTTAACTATTTGTAACACAGGGACTCTTACCATACTCTTACTGTTTTGTGGTTGTTGGGTGTTTTTTTTTTTTCATTTTCTGTCAAGTTGGAACTGACTCATAGCTAAGCCTCCAGTAGGTTTTCAGAGGCAATACATTGCATAAGAGGAAATTGCCTTTCTTTTACTCCATGGGGCCGCTTGTGGATTCTAATCACATGCCTTCGTGTTGACAGCACAACTCCTTACCACTAAGCAACCAAAGCTTCCTTTTAATATCCTAGTAATATTTAATTATCAAATATATTGAAAGCTCATGAATATTTAACATCATTATTATTTAAATTGCATGTTGTTGTTGATTGCCATTGATTCAAACATGACTCATAATGACCCTATGAAAAAAAGGCCTGAAGCCTTTCTCTAACTATCATCATTTATCAAAGTTCATAGAGTTTTCAGAGGCATGTTGTTTAGGAAGTGGATGTCACTCCTGCTTCCAAAATTGTTTCTGTTGTTATGGGCCGTAAAGTCACCTGCAACTCACAGAGAGCCTATGTAGAACAGCCCTAAACCTTTCTCTATCCTGTGCCAGTGTTATTGTCCCTGGACACATCCACCCTCATTACCTCAGTCATTGAATCAATTCATCTAATTGAGGCTTTTCCTCTACTATGCTGTTCCTCCACCCTCCCAAGCATGACGTCCCTCTCCAAGGACCAGTCCCTCCTTACAGCATGTCCAAAGTATGTCAGATGAAGCTTCAGAATCTTTGCCTCCAAGCAGCAGCCTGGTCTCACCCTCTTCAGAAAGAACCTGTTCATTCTTTTAGCAGTCCAGGGTATGTTCAATACTCTTCTCCAACCCCACAGCTCAAAGGCATCAATTCTCCTTCTATCATCCCTAGTCTTTGTCCAGCTTTTTGACGTAAAGCAAGTAATTTCAGAGACCATGGCCTAGATCAGGCACATCTTAGTCTCCAGATTGATATCATTGTTTTTCAGTACTTGGAGAGTTCTCTGAAAGCAGACTTTCCCAATGTAATATGTCTTTTAATTTCCTAGCTGCTGGTGCCAAGAGTATGGATTGTGGAGCCAAGCAAACTAAAGCTGTTTATAATCTCAGTCTCTTCACCATTTATCCTGATGTTGCCCATCGGCCCCGTAATAAGAATCTTTGTTTTCTTGATGTTGAGCTTCAGTCCATATTGGAGGCTGCAGTCCTTGACCTTGCAGCAAGCACTTCAGGTCTTCCTCAGTTTCAGCAAGCAGGGTTATGTCATCTGCATAATGCAGATTGTTGATGAATCTTCCTCCAGTCCTGATGCCGCATTCCTCCTCATGGATAGTCTGTTCTGCATAAAGATTGAAAATATATGGAGACAGGACACATCCTTGACACATACCCTTCCCAATTTTGAACCATGCAGTGTTTCTTTTCTCTATTTTGACGACTGCCTCCTGGTCCGAGTATAGGTTTTGCATAAGCACAGTCAAGTGTTCTGGGATTCCCATTCTTCTCAGAGTTAGTCACAGTTTGTTGTGGTCCACAGTCAAAGGCCTTTGCATAATCATTGAAACACAGATAGACTTTCCTCTCTGCTTTCAGCCAAGATCAATCTAACATGATCTATAATATCCCTAGTATCACAACCTCTTCTAAATCCAGCGTGCACTTCTGGCAGTTTTCTGTTGATGTGCTGTTTCACTTGTTTTTGAATAATCTTCAGCAGAATCTTGTTTGCATGTGATATAATGATATTGCTTGATAATTCCCACACTAGGAACATTAAAAATTTTATTTTATTGCTATGATGTTATTTATAATTAAGAAAAAAAAGTTATAAAATTAAACCTCAGTAACAGAGCAAGGTGAGACTCAGAAATTGAGCTTTTTTTGATAAAAAAAGTTTGCTGGTTTATTCCTCCTATAAAGCAAGTGAGACTCAGAATTTGGGGGGTGTTGTTCTTGTTTTGTTTATCTAAAATAAATTTGGGCCCTCAGGTCTATAGCCCTTGGCCCTTGTGTGAAACACCAGTCTCGAAATTTCATAGACTTCTGTGTGACCTTAATATCTATATCAGGGGCATCACTCAGGCATGCCAGTCATGAGTCTCAGCTAGAATACCCTCCCAGGAGTACATCCTGCCACATCTATGTGGGATTCAGCTACTTCTAGTAACAGGATATCCATATGCCTGATTTACTACTAGAGGTACAACATTAATTTGTCAGTTTTTGTTATTGGGGAATTAATCTTTTCTAATTAGCACAGCACTATTTGTCAATTTGCTTTACTTAGGTAATGTGTGAGTTGCTGTGATGTTGAAGGCTTTTCCACCAGTGTATTACATGTCACTAGGGTCACACACAGTGGACAGGTTTTAGCAGAGCTCCTAGATTAAGGCAGACTAGGAAGCAGGATTGGCCATCCACTTCTTAAATAGCATTCCTCTGAAAACCCTTTGTACTGCCAAAAGGACAAAAAATAAGCTTTGGAGAAAGTTCAATCAGAGTGCTCCTTGGAGGAAAGGATCATAAAGCTTCACTTTACATACTTTAGGTATGTTCCTTGAAGAGGAACATCATGCCTGGGAAGGTGGAGGGTCTGAAAAAGAAAGGAATATTATCACCAGATGGATAGGCACAGCTATTGCTGCAATGGGCTCTAGTGTGTCAGAAATGGTGGGGATGGCACAAGATAGGACAGCATTCAAATATGTTGTTCAATGGGTCACTGAATCATACTCCACTCAATAGCCCTTAACAACAACAGGGCAAGGAAACATTGCATGGTTTAAATCAAGAAAAATACATCAGGGATGTATCCTTTCTCCATATCATTTCAAACTAAATACAGAACAGATTATTCTGGAGGCCAGATTTTATTAAGAGTAGTGTTTCATCAGGACTGGGGAAGACTCATCAAAAACCTGTGTTATGCAGATGACACAACCTTGCTCGTCGAAACCGAGGGGGACTTGAAATGTTTGCTGAAGAATGTTAAGGACTGAAGTCTTCAATATGGACTGCATTTCAACATTAAGAAAACAGAAATTGTTGCCACTGAGTCAGTAGACAGCATTGGGACAGATGGAGAAGAGACAGAGGTTGTTAATTTCAGCTTGGTCAGATCCATGTTTAACACTTTTGGAACTAGCAGTCAAGAAATCAACAGACAAGTTGCTTTGGGGAAGTCTGCTGTCAGGGAGAACTCCAGAGTACTAATGAGCAATGTTGTCCGTCTAGAGACTAAAGTGTACCTGATATAGGCCATGGTCCTCTCAATTACTTTCTATACATCTGAGAGTTGGACAACGGCTAACAATGATAGAAGAATCATCGATGTCTTTGAGTTGTGGTGCTGGAGAGAATATTGAGTAGTCCATGAACCACCAAAAAGAAAAGCTAATCTGTCTATGAGGAATTGCAGCCAGGGAGCTCTTTAGAGGAGGTCTAAAGAGATGGTCTAGAGGTGATCTATGTGGACATATTTTCAGGAAGGATCAGTCCTTGGAAAATGACATCAGGCTTGGAAAAGTAGAGGATCAGTGAAGGAGAGGAAGAACCTCAATAAGATGGATTAATACAGCATCTGCAACATTGGTTTTAAGCATAGTAGAGATTGTGAAGGTGGCACAGAATTAGACAAAATTTCTGTCTATTGTACACAGTGTCAGTGTGAGTTGTTGTGTACTGGACAACACAAAAAATAATGACATTTGCTTAGCATAATGGCCTTGAGCGTTGCAAAGTAGAACTGTGTTCTGTGAAGTTTTAAAGACTGCGATCTTGGGAGACAGATCTCTAGGACTTTCTTCCCAAGTGCCTCCAAATGGTTAAAAATGCCTGCATTTTGGTTAGTAGCTATCTGGAACCCCAAGGAAATAAATGACAAATGATTTGTGTGTGCTTAACATTATGGCATTGTACAAGGTAACACAAAATGTCTAACACTTGCTTTATCTCACAAGCATGAAGTAATTAAATACTTGTAAGTCACAAGCCATTAAATGGATTCAGAGTGTAATGAGGTTGTTGGTTCCTTAAAGTGCCAGCAAAGTGTAAAAGCCGTGAAAATTCTTAGAGTAAAAATTTGACCTTAATTTTAAAGGTTAGGCTCACTAGAGAAGAATAGGGAGATAATTTTACATTATTGTTATTTTTATGTTTAACACAATTTACAGTTGAAAAGGGAATTTATGATGTATAAAAGAAAATATGAATTGATTCAGACAGACCTGGATTCAAATCCCCAACTCCACCATTCACACACTGCAAATCATGTAAACTGCTGCACACTCAGTTTGCCCATGTTCATAATACAGAGAAGAGTTGTGCAAAGGAAATAAAATCACAACGTTGGCCATATGTTCTAAACTCTAGAGGATGTCGCACTCTCATTTCCATACTGCCTTTCAAAGTCAGGGCTTCAGAAAAGTATGATGGCTGAGACCAACTGGGACAACTGTGGGAAGAAGTCAACCCAGCAACAGATATAATGGAGAAAAGACAGAAGTTTGTGTTACAGTTTTTTCCTTTCCAGCATCTCCTTTTGGGCTTTATCTCTGAGCTCTGTCCTTCTATTCATTGCCTCTCTTATATCCACCTTGTCACTGGTAGGTTTTATGGACCTTTGACTGCCTGCTGCTTGTTACCACAGGAGAGCCTGTATGGGGAATTGAGTCAGCTCTACTCTAGATAGTCAAGAGAAATGTTCTCTCTTCCTCAGTATTGTCTTAGTTTTGGTGAACCAAGAGTCTTTGAAAGGGATAAAAGCCAGCAATTAGTACAGATAATCTAGAATTTACTGGTTTCAACAAATTCACTGTAGCATAACTCTGCTCTCCAATTGGAGGACAGGGCAAATCCATAATGAGCAATGAACAGATCCTGTAGTTTCCCTGTGGGTTCCTTGTGTCTATCTCCCTCGGGATTCTGAGGTGGCTTAATGAAGAATTAGGGATTCCTGGCTATGACCTGCTTTCTCTATCAGACATATGACTAACAAATATATACAAATCATCTGGCTGGCAGAGGTCTGCTATTAATGTTAATTCCCTTCTCACATCTTCTCTTTCCCAGTCTGCAAAGCTCATCAACAATGTTTTGCAGTCAGTTGCTGGGTTGTTCTTTTGGTCCCATCAAAAACAGTAATTGTGGACTGTAGTTTAAGTCAACATAACCTCTCTCAGTCATTTGGGGAAAACTGTAAAGATGGATGCTGAGAATCTCCTTGAGTTCAACGTACCAGTGAGTGAAACTTGGGTCCACAAGCTCAGGATGTAGACCAGTGACTCCTAGCCCTCTGCTTTGGCCTCCATATGCTTTGGCATTCAATTCCAACTCCCATTCTGCTTTGTTTTACAGTTGTTCAGCACATCAAGCGCCATAATATTGTTCTGAAAAGGGAGCTAGGCGAAGGAGCCTTTGGAAAAGTTTTCCTAGCTGAATGCTATAACCTCTGTCCTGAGCAGGATAAGATCTTGGTGGCAGTAAAGGTAAGAGAAAATGCTAGAATAAATATTTCATTATTTGTGGATATGTTAATGTGTAGAAGTTTTACTTATTTATTTGCTCAGTGGTAAATTTGTTTTAAGTGGCGATTTTTTTAGAACAAATCATGTCTTCTGCAGTTTATGTGCTTAGATTCCTTTAGTTAAATGGCCAATAAGAAAGATATGTGGGTCACATCCAAATTTTAGAAGCAAGTTCCCCTTTGCAAGCTCTGAGCAACATCTCCAGCTCAACTCTGACTATACTTATGGAGGGAGCTCAGTAGGGGTAAATATTACTGAACGAGCTAAACAAGTATTAACCTGGTCAGTTCTGATGCCTTGGGGCCTTTAGGAAGTTTGTGCTAAGCTCAGCTATAATGTCAATCTTCAAGGTTCTGGAGGGTAGAATTGTAAATGTTACTTCCCCTATTTGCTTTTGTTCCATGGAGATCTTCTAATACACCTTACTTGGGTGGGCTATAAGCAGTAACAATAACAACAGCAGAAAGGTCTTTTGGCTTGTCTCTTGTTCAGGGACACCCCTCGTGTGGTATCTGATAAATTCCTTTTGGCCACTAGGGTTGACAGAACATACATACTTATGTTTTTATTTTGTTTTGGTTTTCTTTTAGGGGCTTAAATATTTGGATACTTAAACTTGATTTAGAAATAAATTGCTGTGAATTAAAACAACAACAACTAACCAAAAACCACATCAAAGAATTGAGTACTATATATAAAACACTTAAAAGAGGCATATTTTCATAAAATGATTTGTTCTTGTTGTTGTTAGGTGACATAAAGTCAGCTGTGACTCATAGCAACCCTATGAACAACAGATGGGAAACTTGCTCTTCCTGCATCTTCCTCAATTTCTGATGTGCTCTAGCCCAGAGGCATACTCAGAGTGTCACTCTATTTTGTTAACAGCATTCCCCTCTTTATGTGGAAACATGATGGGTTTGCTGTTTTGGTTTGCTTCCCCCCTTCCCCCTCCCCCAAGGACTAGCAACTTCTGAAAACATGCGCAAACTATGTGGGACAAAATTTTTCTGTCTTTTGTGTCTAAGTAGCACTCTAGCTGCACTTTTCCTGATATAGAACTAGCTTTTCTTTTTTTTTGACAGTCAATAGGGATATACATTGTATAACACACAATTCGAAAGCATCAATTCTTCTTCTGACATCTTTATTCTTTGTCCGACTTTCAGATGCATAGGAAGTAATTGAAAATTCCATGATTTAGGTCAGGCCCACCTTAGTCTTTAAACTGACATCTGTGCTGGCTAGCATTTTGGAGAAGTCTTTGATAGCATATTTTTCTTGATACAACAAAAAGTCTTTTGGTTTCTTGATTCCTGTTACAATGGGTGTTGATTGTGGATCCAAGAAAATGAAATTCATTGACAAATCTTTTGTCCATCTATTGTGATGTTGCCTATTGGTCTAATGGTGAGGATTATTGTTTTCTTAATGTTGAGATATAACTCATATTAATGAATCTAGTCTTAGATTTTCTGCAGCAAATAGTTCAAGTCCTGTTTATTTCAACAAGTAAGCTATATCATCTAGATAATTCTTTTTAATAATTCTTCCTCCAATTCTGATGAGACATTCTTCTTCCTATAGTCAAGCTTCCAAGATGATATGCTCAGCATACATGTTGAACAGGTATGAAGAATGTCTATAACCTTGATGCACACTTCTCTTCTTCTGTTTGGACAACAGCGTCTTGGTCTATATGTTCACATGAACACAATTAAGTATTCTGGCGTTCCAATTCTTCTTAATGTTAGCCAGGATGTGCTATGATCCACACAGTCAAATGCCTTTGCTTAGTCAAGAAAACACATATAGAAATTCTTCTGGGTTTCTCTGCTTTCAACCAAAACCCCTTAGACATTAGAATTATATCCCTTGTGCCACAGCCTCTTCTGAATCCAGTTTTAATTTTGGACAGTTCCCTATTGATGTAGTGCTCTAGCCATTTTGACAATATAATAGCCAGAAAGATTTAACTTACATGTAATATTAACTATATTTCTTGATAGTTTCAATAGTCTGTTGGATCACCCTTTTTGAGAAGGTGAACAAATCTCTTCCAGTCATTTGACCAGGTTACTGTCTTCCAAATTTCTTGGCATAGTCAAGGAAGTTAGACCAGTGCTGCATTTGTTTGTGGGAACCTGCCAATTGTTATTCCATCTTCTCCTGGTGCCTTTTTTTTCTTTTTTCCTAATTTGAGGTTGTTCACAGCTTTACTTTGCTTGGCTCCACAGGCAACACTCTTGGCACCAGCAGTTAGGAAATAAAAAAAACATATTGTGATAGGAAAGTCTGCTGTTAGGGACCTCTCTAAAGTACTGAAGAGCAATGGTGTCACTTGGGAGACTAAGGTGCATCTGATAAAGTCCATGGTATTTGCAATCACTTGTTATGCATCAGAGAGTTGGACAATGACTAGAGAGGACAGTAGGAGAAATGATACCTCTGAGCTGTGATGCTGGGGAAGAGTGTTTAATGTACCATGGGCTGCTAAGAAAACCAACAGGTTCACCCTGGCGAGGGTTAAGCCACGCTGTTCCTGGAGGCAAGGATTCTGAGGCTTCATCTGACATACTTTCGGCATGTTGTAAGAAGGGACCTGTCTTTGGAGAGGGACATCATGCTTGGGAGGGTGGAAGGATAGCACAGGAGAGGAAGACCCTCTATGAGATGGATTGATTCAGTGGCTGGGGTAATCAGGTGTGTCCAGAGACAGTGTGATTGGCACAGAACAGAGCAGAGTTTAGGGCTGTTGAATATAGGGTCGCTATGCGTTCCAAGTGACTTGATGGCACATAACAACAACAACAAAAACAACAACAACAACAACAACAACAACAATGTTTTCAGTGTACCTTGAATTTTCCCCTTCTTCATTTCCATTCCACTTCATGAATGGTTTCAGTGTTGAACAGGTCTTTTTGGTGCATTGTGTATTCTTTTCATTTCCATTTGATATTTTCTGTAGCATTCAAGAGTTGTGTTCCCATTCCAAAGAAAAGTTATCCAACTGAGTGTGGAAATTATTGAACAATATCATTGATAGCACATGCAAGCAAGATTCTGCTGAAGATTATCCAAAAACGACTGGAACAGCACATCAACAGAGAACTGCCAGAAGTGCAGGCTGGAGTTAGAAGAAGTCGTGGTACTAAGGATATTGTAGTTAATGTTAGATGGATCTTGTCTGAATGCAGGGCGTACCAGGAGAGTGTCTATCTGTGTTTCATTGATTATGCAAAGATGTTTGTGTAGATTACAACAAACTGTGACTGACTCTGAGAAGAATGGGAATCCCAGAACATTTGATTGTGCTAATGCAAAATCTATACTTGAACCAGGAGGCAGTTGTCAGAGCAAATCAAGGAAACACTGCTGATGTGTCCTATGTCCATACCTTTTCAGCCTATATGCAGAACAGATTATCTGGAAGGCTGAGCTGTATGAGGAGAAGTGTGGCATCAGGATTGGAGGAAGATTCATAAACAATCTTGTTTATGTAGATGACACAACTCTACTTGCTGAAACTGAGGAGGACCTGAAGCACTTGCTGCACAAGGTCAAGGACCGTAGCCTTCAATATAGATTGAGGCTCAATGTCAAGAAGACAAAGATTCTTACCACTGGGCCAATTGGCAGCATCAGGATCAATGTGAAGAGATTGATATTGTTCACAGCTTTAGCTGGCTTGGTTCCACAGTCAACACTCTTGCAACCAACATCTAGGAAATTAAAAGATATATTGTGATGTGAAAGTCTGCTATGAGTGACCTGTCCAAAGTACTGAAGAGCAATGATGTCAGGCTGGAGACTAAGGTGTGCCTGACCCAGGCTGTGGTCTTTGCAATTGAGTGCTATGCATCGGAGAGTTGGACAATGAATAGGGATGGTAGAAAGAGAATTGATGCTTTTGAGCTGTGGTGCTGGAGAAGAGTGTTGAATATACCATGAACTGCTAGGAGAACAAACAGGTTTGTCCTGGAGAGGGTGAAGCCAGAATGCTCCTTGTAGTCAAGGATTCTGAAGCTTTGTCTGATATACTTTGGGCATGTTGCAAGGAGGGACTGGTTCTTGGAGAGGGACTTCATGTTTGGGAGAGTGGAGGGATGGTGCAGAAAAAATAGATCCTCGATGAGGTGAATCAATTCAGTAATTGAGGTAGTAGGAGTAAGTGTGTCAGAGACAATGAGGTTGGCACAGGATAGAACAAGGTTTAGGGCTCTTGTACACAGGGTCACTATGGGTTGCAAGCAACTCAATGGCACATAACAACAACAACATCAACATCAATGACAACAAAAAAATTCTTTTTCAGTTACCCTAATTCATTGTCTAACTTTAATATGCATAAGAGGCAACTGAAAATGCAATTACTTTGTCGCAGACCACCTCCTTGGGTTTAATTAAAAATTTGTTGTGAGCAGATTTTCCCAATGCAATGTCTTTTATTTTCAATGTTTTGTATTTTCCCTATTTTGACTTATTTACAAAGGTTGAGTACATTGTTTTTTACAAATGATCATGCCAGTTTCTGTTACCCATCCATCCATCAAATTGCACAACTCTATGATTAACACCCCAACCCCTAGCTCATCCTTACCACTTTGTTTCCACCCTCCCCTACCCCCAATGAATCCTCATACTTATTCTACAATAGTGGTTTTATACAGTATTGTTCCTGTGAGACTGAGTTAGTTCACTCAGCATAATGCTCTCCAGTCTCTCCCTGGTGAGGTAGTAATTTACAAAATCATTGCTTCTGCATTGTATGAATGTACCACAAAGTGGTAGCAACCACAACACCATGGTCCTGGCACAATGTTAGGCACATAGACCAGTGAAACAGAATTGAGAATCCAGAAATAGACCCAGCTATCTATGGTCAACAGATATTCAACAAGAAAATAAAACCTATCAAATGGGGAAATGACAACCTCTTCAACAAATGGTGCTGGCAAAACTGGACTGCTACCTGCAGAAAGCTGAAACAGGAACCACGTCTCAAACCATACACAAAAATCACTTCAAGGTGGATCAGAGACTTGGGAGGAAAGCCCAAAACCATAAAGCTCATAAGAGACAAACTAGGATCAAGCTTGGAAAGCCTAGGCTACCGTAGAAAGAAACTGCCAAATACAGCCAGAAATGTCCAATCTGACTGAATAGGATAAAATTGATGAATGGGAAAGATTGAATCCCTGTGTGTACCAAAACCTTTTTCCAACAGGATAAAAAGAAAATCTACTAACTAGGAACAAATATTTGGCAATACCATCTCAGACAAGAGTCTCAGAATGAAAGTTAATAGAATACTCCTGGGCCTCCACAAGAAAAAGACTGATAATACAATCTGTCTTTTGATTTCTTGATTTCTGCTACCATGAAAGTTTATTGTTGATCCAAGTAAAATGAACTTGTTGACAACTTCAATCTTTACTTTATCCATCATAATGTTGTCTATTGATCTAGTGGTGAAGATATTTTTTTATTTCTTGATATGAAGTTGAAAGTTGTAGTCTTTGATCTTCTTCAGTGTTTCAAGTCTTAACTTTCAGCAAACAAAGTTATGTCGTCTGCATAAGTCTTCCTCAAATCCTGATGCCACACTCTTTTTCAGATAGTTCACCTTCTAGAATTTCTTGTACAACATATAGACTCAATAGTTACGGAGAAAAGATACACCTTGAATACATATTCTTGATTTTAAACCATGTAGTTTGACAGCTATTTTTTAATCCATGTACAGATTTCTCAGGAGTAAATTTAAGTGTCCTGGAATTCCCATTCTTCTCAATGTTATCCACATATTGTCATTATTCACACAGTCAAAGGCCTTCTTTCTTACATTATTAATTTTAATGAACATCTACAGAGATTTTGGATTTCTATTCATTCATTGTTGCACTTTTCTCCCTGCCCCCCCAGTTCACTCTTCCAAATGCCTTCTTCTTGTTGTTGTTATGTGCCATCAAGTCACTTGCGACTCATAGCAACCCTATGTACAAGCGCCCTAAATGCCATTCTATCCTGTGCCAATTTCACTATCTCACATACACACTCATTCCCACCACTCCAGTCACAGAATCAATCCATCTCATCGGAGGCCTTCCTCTCCTGCGCTGCCCCTCCACTCTCCCAAGCATGATGTCCCTCTCCAAGGACCAGTCCCTCCTTGCAACATGCCCAAAATATGTCAGACAAAACTTCAGCTCTCCAAGGACCAGTCCCTCCTTGCAACATGCCCAAGTGTGTCAGACAAAACTTCAGAATCCTTGACTCCAAGGAGCATTGTGGCTTCACCCTCTCCAGGACAAACCTGTTTGTTCTCCTAGAAGTTCATGGTATAATCAACACTCTTCTCCAGCATCACAGCAAATGCCTTTACAAAGTAAATAAAACACAATAAACAACTTTCTGGTATTTTTCTCTTTTCAATTACAATACATTTGACGTCAACAATTATATCCCTTATTTGCAGCCTCTTCCAAATTCAGCTTGGATTTCTGGCAATTTTCTGTCAATTAATTTACTGTTTCAACCATTTGTCAATAATACTCAGCAAGATTTTACTTAGGTATAATATTAATGATATTGTTTAATATCACATTCTCTTGGATTACTTTTTTTTTTTAAACAACAAAACCAAAACAACTGGAATAGATATAAATATCTTAGAATCAGTTGGCCAGATAGCAGTCTTTCAAATTTCTAGGAAAAGGCAAGTGAGCACATCCAGGGCTACATCTGTTTGTTGAAATACATCAACTGGCATTCCATGAGTTCCTGGGGCCTTATTGTTTAGCAAAATGTCTTCAGTGCAGCTTGAACTTCTTCCTTCATTACCTTTGCTTCTTGATCATATTCTACTTCCTGAAATGACTCAATGTCAACAAATTTGGTTTTGTGCAGTCATACTGTGTATTCCTTCTACTTCTTTTGATGTTTTCTGCAACATTGAAGATTATACCCTAAAGAATCCTTCTGTATTACATACAACTCGAGGCTTTAGTTTTCTTGAGATCTGAGTTTGAAAAAAATGCAGAGTGTGTTATTCTCTTTTGGTTTTCTAACTTCATGTCTTTTTACATCTTGTCATAATATAGAGAAAGATCCTGGGAGTCAGGCAGAATCTCAGTTATATAGACTTTCATCTTAATATTGTTATTAGCTGTTATTGAGTAGGCTGCAAAGCAAAATAATCCCATGTATACTACGACATAGGGTCACTATGAGTCTCATGCAACTCGACTGTACATAACAACAACAACACAACAACGAAAACATACCACAACAACATATTGTTTGCCTTTGTACTGTTTTCATGATATACTTAAATTCATTGTTTGTTATTAGTGCATTTTAACCTAAGAAATTCAACTTGCATCACTATATTGAACATATTTTATTGTGATTCATAGGACTTTTCTTTGCTAATTTTTACAAGTAGAGAAACAAGCCTTTTTGTGTGTGTTAATCTGAGAAGTCTGCTAAACCCTCTCAACCATGCTGAGCCTAGTCTTATTTGGTTCTAGTTTTGTTTATATATATATATACATATATAAAAAATATAAATATCTATAAATATAATATGTGGTTGTTTTGTTGTTATGTGCCGTCAAGTCGTTTATAACTCATAGCGACCCTATGTACAACAGCCCTAAACTCTGCTCTATCCTGTGCCAATCGCACTGTCTCTGGCACACCCATCCCGATTACCCCAGTCACTGAATCAATCCACCTCAAAGAGGGACTTCCTCTCCTGCGCTGTCCCTCCAAGCATGGTGTCTCTCTCCAAGGACCGGTCCCTCCTTACAACATGTCCAAAGTATGTTAGACAAAACCTCAGAATCCTTGCCTTGAAGGAGTCACCCGGTTTAACCCTCTCCAGGATGAATCTGTTTGTTTTCCTAGCAGTCCGTGATACCCTCAATACTCTTCTCCAGCACCACAGCTCAAAGGCATCAATTATGCTTCTATCCTCCCTAGTCATTATCCAACTCTCTGATGCATAACAAGTGATTGCCAAGACCATGGCCTGTACCAGATGCACCTTAGTCTCCAGAGAGACACCATTGCTCTTCAGAACTTTGGAAAGGTCCCTAACAGCAGACTTTCCCATCGCAATACATCTTTTCATTTCTTGGCTACTGGTGCCAAGAGTGTTGACTGTGGAGTCAAGCAAACTGAAGCTGTGAACAATCTCAATCTCTTCACCATCCATCCTAATGCTGCCAATTGGCTCAGTAGTGAAAATCTATGTCTTCCTGACATTGAGCCTCAATCCATACTGAAGGCTACAGTCCTTGACCCTCTGCAGCAAACATTTCAGGTCCTCCTCAGTTTCAGCAAGCAGGGTTGTGTCGTCTGCATAACGTAGATTGTTGATAGATCTTCCACCAATCCTGACCCCACATTTCTCCTCATAGAGCACAGGCTCCCAGATAATCTGTTCTGCATACAGGTTGAAAAGGTATGGAGACAGGACACATTCCTGGCATACACCCTTCCCAATTTTGAACCATGCAGTGTTTCCTTCCTCTATTCTGACAACTGCCCCTTGGTGCAAATATAGGTTTCACATTAGCACAATCAAGTGTTTTGGGATTCCCATTCTTCTCAGAGTCAGCCACAGTTATGGTCCACACTAGTTCTACAGGACACATCACCTTCACTAGGGAAACATTACCACCAAACTTAAGAGTCACTGGTCACAGCATAAGAAACTATCAGCAGCTGACATGTTTGGAATCAGAGAAGTCAAGGAAGCTTCAAATATAAGCTATCAGATCAAGGGCTGGACAATGGGAGATGTTGAAGGGAGTGGGTAGAAGAGGATGCATATCCTGGTGGATGGTGGAGCAGGGAAATAAGTGAGTAAAGACATTTGTGCCAAAGGCAGGGACAACACTGATACTAATGGTTAACCCCACAATAAGAGATACATCCTTCACTTTTTCTGTAAAATTCTTGTCTGTTGGATACTTCTAAATCTGAACATTCAGATTAAGACAGACTAGGAAGAAGGACTGGCCATCCACTTCTGAAATAGCAGACTTCTGGAAACTCTATGAATAGAATAGAATAGAATAGAATAGAATAGAATAGAATAGAATAGAATAGAATAGAATAGAATAGAAT